>NW_024425675.1:10225071-10249464 GCF_017311325.1 Ursus maritimus
ATGGCTGATCATAGGTAGTTCATCTCTTAACTTTTTAAGGGACTCTACACTGTTTTCCAGAGTGGTTGTACTAACTTGCATTCCCACTCCGGGCATACGTGGGGAGGATCCTTCTCCATATCCTCTCCAAATTTTGATAGCTTGTTTATTTAATTTTTATTATTCTTAACTGCATAAGGTGGTACTTAGGTGTGGTTTGATTTGAATTTCCTGATGGTAACACGATTTTGAACACTTTTCATGTGTCTGTAGCCATTTGTATGTCACATTGAAAACTGTTCGTTCATATCTTCTGCCCATTTTATGATTTGCTTATTTGTTTTCACGTATTGAGTTTGAGAAAAGTTCTTATATTCCTTGGATACCTGTAGTCTTTATCTGTAAGTATCATTTAAAAATATATTTTCCCATTCGGCTGCCTCTTAGTTTTTGACTGTTTCCTGGCTTGTGCAGGAAGCTTTTATCTTTGATGAAGTCCCATGTTCATTTCATCTTTTGCTTTCTTGCCTTGGGAGATGGTGGCTTGAAAAAGGTTGCTTAGCCCATGCAGAGATTGTTGCCTATGTTCTCCCTAGGATTTTGGTGATTCTGTCTCACATTATGTCCCTTCTCTCATCCGGCTTGGAGTTTGGCCTTGTGTATGGTGTAGAGAGTGGTCGTTTTCATTCTTTTGCATGTAGCTGTCCAATTTTCCCCAGCAATTATTGATAGACTCGTCTTTTTCCGCACCGGATGTTTTTCCTCCTGCTTATCAAAGATTAGCTACCCAAAGAGCCGTAGCGTCCATTTCTGGGTTCTCTATTCTGTTGTGATTGGTTCGGTGTGGTCATTTTTAAAAGCCAGTACCATGCTGCCTCCAGATCACAGTAAGCTTGTAGTGCAGCAGCTTGTCACGAGCCTTCCTAACACCCATCACCTAAGTTACTCCCATCCCCACTCCACCTCCCTTCCGGAAGCCTTTATTTTATTTCCTGTGAGTCCATGTCTCTCCTGGTTTGTTCCCTGATTTCTTCCCGCTCAGTTCCCTCTCCTATGGTCCTCCATGCTGTCATTCCTTATGTTCCACACTGAATCACTCTTAATTATTATATAGTATGGAAAAATTTATCTTATTTCTTTTTCTAGTAAACTTTAAGGTTAAACAAAGCTCGTATAAGAATGTTTCTACACTAAAATACTTTCCATAACCCCTTTCTTTATTTCCTAAATGTTAGCATTTTCTCTTTATTGAACTAATCATATGGTTCTGTATATTCACTGATCTTTTCAATATACCAGCTTGATTTTATTAATTCAGTTCATTTATAAAGTTTTAATTCATTGAAAATTCATTCATTCTTCTACTCAAGCATTGTTTGTTTTTTTTATTTTTCCTAGCTTTAAGCAACATTTAGTTATTTTTATTCTCTGTTATTTAATTTCAAAGCGTGTCAGGCTATCTATTTTCTCCTCTGAGAATGATTTAGATTGTTTCATGATTGTATATGTAGTATTCCATGTCATTAATTTTTAATGTTCTGTAATTAGTCTTACTTCCTCCCCATTCAAAAGCCAAGAAAATAGTCAAGTAAAGTTTCACATGAATGAACTTTGCTCATGTCTTTCCACTGAAAGCCCAGAAAGATAGTAAAAGTTTAGTAAGTTTAGTGAAAGTGATGAGAGTTACAGATACACTTTCCTCCTTTATCATGCTCCTGTAGTTTTAATGCTGCTGGCAGCCATTAGCATCCTGGAGTTTTCTTAAAACCTAAAGTTCCACAACTATTCGCTTATGAGCAGTTCCTTGGTTCATTTGACCAGTTCTTAGGTAAAGAGAAGTGCAAAAGTGTGTTCGTGTAGGCAATAAGCTTGGAGAAAGTAACTTAAAAAAATTATTAGAATAGTACTGGTATCCATTCAAAATGTCTGTTCTATCTGTCATAATGTTAAAGATCCTCACTGGCACTATTGGAAAAACAAATCAAAAGTGAGGAAAATCGGGTTATTCGCTCAAAGTAAAATCTTTTCCAATCAAACTGTACACATAAAGTGATCGAGGAAGTCAATGTTTACTTCATGAAAAATTTTGGTGAGAGTCGCAGTTTCTTTAATAAACCTTCCCTGAAGTGCCCTCAGCTAGTTTGTTTTGCTTGTCTCTCCTGCACAGCCCTTAGGATAAAGCCTTCCATGCACCTGCAAGCAATGTGGTCACAGTAGCTCCTTTCCGTAGATCCAGAAGCCACTGCTACTATTGTTCCTTGGCAACAATCGTTGCCCCCTAGTCATCTGTGAAATTTCTAAATCACCACCTGTGTCTGGGCAATTTGAAAATTGGGCTTAAACCATGAGTCTCCTTTCCTGATCCAGATATCACAATCTATAAAGAAATGGCTTTGCTTAGCTCACGTGTTAAAAACAAAACCAAAAACTGGCAGACTTTGCTAGTCGTTTCAGCATCTGGATATATGCTACAAGGAGCAGCATCATCAAGGGATTTATGGAGCAGACAATATGTTTAGGAGGAGGTGATGTTTTTATTTTTATGGATAGTGTCATGTTTCAAATAGAATCGGATTAAGGAACTACTACTTTGAGGGGCTCAAAACCCTAGTGTTAATTTTGTACACATCATTGCAGTTCTAGAACGAAACCTTCCCGGTAGGCGGGTATTTTTCTGAATCGCATAAATGCTTTGGAAGACATGTATTGTACGGTGTTAAGAACCTCGCATTCTGCTACAGATGCTCAGGTTTGCAGTCTGCCCCCTTACTAGCTATGTGTTATCCTAGTCACTCACTCACTAGAAACCACTGTTAGTCATACGTGACAACAGTGACTATCTCACTGTACCGGCTGGTTACTCTACGTAGGCAGAGTTTTATACTCAGTGCCTTATAGTGTCTTGGATTTATTATCTCACTTAATCCTATGGAACGCTGTGAGGGAGGGACTATTTGTCAATACTTATGAATGGAGCAAAATTCTTCAAGGAACATTAATGGAGGATACTGGTCTGGGCAAGAACCTGGTGATTCTACCTCTATGTTTGAAATGGTAGCCACATTCACCTGCCCTCCTGAGCTCGGCTTCAAGTCTGCAAGGCTCAGAACAACCGTACACAAGCTTGGTAGGAGGGTTATTGGTGAGGCTCTCAGAGATCATGTGGAGTGGAGGCGACAGTGGTAGTGACTGTTTCTAGTTGCGATTTCCATTATCTGCTGCTGTGCAGTAAGCCATGTTTTAGCAAATCCATCGTAATATCAATCGTTTCCAACAGGAAGGATCCACACGCCCATTCTTTCTTCGCACACCTTCGTGGCAACAGAGACAAGCTCTACCTTCCTAAGAGAGAAGCTGGGGGAGAATTACTACAGCTCTCCACCAAACACCGCAGGTCACCACCGACTCGCTAATCCATTCAGACCACGCGGATGCCTGCCTAGAGAGGAACTCTGAAACATCCCCTGGTTGGTAAGCGCACTTTCTCCTTCATGAATCTGGGCCAAAAATCCACTGTGTCTTTAGCTCCTTCCCACAAAGAGGAGTTTTTTCCTGTTGGCAGCTCTAGCTTTGCCATTGTGGATTTTTGCCCAGGAAATTTTGTGAAGTTATCTGACCTAGAAGGCCAGTACATTGTTAAAGACTGTTGCAAAATCAGGAATCTTCAGTGCAAGACAGCCCCATCCAAAGCAGCAGTCTGGTTCAATAGTCCCACTTCAGCTGGTGAAGTCTTTCCTAAACACGAACAACTACCCAGAACAGCATCAAAGAAAGCCTCAGTCACTAGTTATTGTGCGCTTAAAGGCTGGGACGAAACATTAAAGAGGAGTACATTTTTGCTATGTAGAGTGCTTGAGGTTGCACTACAGAACGCGAATAGGCTGCTGCACTGGTCCAGTCTCCTTTAAGAGAGGCTGTCTGGGCACCAGGCCCAGCCAGACAAACTTCTAGCCCTCATAGAGGACCCCGCTGGAAAGTTGTCACCCAAATAAGCCTCCTCCTCTCACCCCACAGCACAGGGACCGGGCAGGGATGCACAATCCATTATCTGGAGTCTTCTTCTGTTCTGCCCTACAGCCATGACGGCTCAAAACCAGGCCAGTGTGAATGTACTTGGCTGGGGTCTGTCTATTACCTGTTACAATTTACCAGGCTAGAGCCTATTTCTAAAGCAATGTTTCTCAACACGCGGATCCAGATCGTGAATCATCTGAGGTGCTGAGTTAAAACGATTCCTATGCATATCTGTCTATTTTACCGTGATTATTTTGCTTCCTCTTGTTAGCATCGACCGGAAGAGTAGAAATCCGGTCTTTTTCCCCTGCTGCCCCAGTACCCCAACAGTGTGACACATTGTATGCCCCCAATACATATTTGTATATCTGACCTTCTAGCCATAGAATCATCACCCATACAGAACCTTTGAGATAGGCCTTAGAGACCAGGTTTGAAAACTGCATTTTTACAATTTTTGAAAACAATATTTAACACAATCAGATAATAGATGAGTCGACGAAACTTACACCTCACTCCTGCGAGTGAAACTTCGCCTTGTGTCATATACCTCCAGCAAATGCCAATCATCCATCTTCAGTCCCGGGCTCCCGGCGATGAATATACCGAGGTAGAGTGCTTCCATGAGAGGCTGGAACCTGCCCAAATGGAGTCACAACCCTTGGGGGCGCCTGGGTGGCTCAGTCAGCAGGCTGCCTGCCTCTGGGCTCAGTCATGATCCTGCATCCTGGGACCAGCCTTCATCAGCCTCCCGCCCAGCAGGAAGCTCAAGCCTCTCCCACTCCTTAAATTTCTTCTCTTGTTGTCTCTTCACAAATAAATAAATAAAATTTAAAAAAGTGCCACAGCATTTAAAGTTTTCACTTGAATCACACAAAGAACCCGCACTAAAAATTCCAATCAGAAGTGGTAGACTGTTTCATTAATGCTTCTTGGCATGCTTGAATGACACGTCTGGTCCAGTGCCAGATATCATCTGCGGGTGATTTATCTTTATTCTTAAAAGACTCCAATCTTCAAATGGTTTCCTTTATTCGCTCCTGCAATGCTTTGCTGCTTTATTTGGTGATGATCAACCTTACCAATGATTTGACTTATAAGCCACTTCACTTTCTCTATTCAATTTCCTCAGCTTAAAAATGAGATTAATTATTGAGAAACAGGTCTTCGCCCCTTCCAAATTATAATGCGTACCCTAATCTGTGACTTTGGCTAATACCTTCCTGCCTCATGCTTAACAAAATAGCCAGGTGTAAAGCGCCCGGGCAGCACAGCGGTGCTAAGCTGCCAGCCTTCGGCCCAGGGCGGATCCCGCGACTCCGTGGACCAGCCCCACATCAGGCTCTTTCTGCTATGACTGCTTCTTCCTCTCCCAATTCCCTGCTTGTGTTCTCTCTCGCTGGCTGCCCTATTCTGTCGACAACAAATAAAATCTTAAAAAAAAAAAGAGATTGTGTGTAACTACAGGCGAGCAAATCGCGAGCTGTCAAACCCATCCACTCAGAAACTCTCCAAAGCAGAGTGTTTTATTTCCTCTCCTTGGCGTGGAGCTGAAACTGTGATTTGCAAATCACTATAACCTCCTCTCAGTTTCCATGTTGATTAGAAAAATACAACGTACTCTAATGTGCTGAGAACTTATGTTATAAGATAACATGATAATCACACTTTTCCGAATCGCATCTTTTTGGTTTCACCAGCCATGAAGCAAGGTATGTTTGAGCATAGCCCGATCTTGAGAGATGGAAAATCATCAGTTTCCTGGGATGCCCCCGGGCCGAGCTGTGACGTGTAGGAGAAAATGGTGGAGTGAGCCTGTCCCTGCCCCACCACCTGCCTTTCCATTCCCTCCCGCCTCCCTTCAGAAGGCCCATCTCTCACAGAAGTTCCCAGAGGTGGGCTGCCCCTTGACCCGGACCACCTCAGCACCAAACGGAGAGTTCTACTCTCCTTTGACCTGATCCAGCCCACTTAATCACCAGAATCGTCCATTACTTTTGCCAGATAATTGAGCTTGTAACCGCCTTCCTTGAAAACAGTTTGTTACAAATTAGTGGTTCTTAAATGTCTTCGCTTTATATGCCAACTAGGTCGGTAATGCCTCTCATGAGCCTCCAAATGAAAATCGCAGAAAATAAACCCTTACTATATAATGCCCAAAATTATTTATAAACGGTGTTAGGAAAGTAACTTGTAAACAAAATAATATAGTTCAGTGGTATGTAGTATTTAGAAGAGCAAATGAAGTAGCCTAATCCTTGCTTCTATACCTGAAGTCCCAGGGACAGCTTTAATGGATTATTGAACTAGCAACAAACAATTAAAACCCCCTTTACTGGCTCCCCTGGATGCCATTATCAGCCTCCCAGCTATTTAGATTGTGACAACTCCTGCCTTATACTTATTTTTCCAAATTGCCTTTCAAAACCTAGATCAATGACCCTGATGTGAAGCTTGTAACCAAGAGAGCTATTTCTTGATTTACATATCTTTGATCGCTTTCTGGCCCCATGTAAAAACGACTCTGTCCTTTCCCTTTATTTTTCCAAGTCTTGGGAGATGGAGGTCATACCATACTGATCTCAACAATAGAAGTTAATATTTATGAATATATTTCAATTATTAGATAATTTTTAAAATTAATTTTGCATTTATTAACTCCATTTTTAAAACCTTGTAAATCACAAGTAATATTATTAATACTATGTTCCGGAATAGTAATAGAAAAATGAGAAACGGGAGTCACTTGGCTAAGATCACACAGCTACACATCTAGCTTTAGTAGAAACCAACCTCGATTGTTGTAACAGTGGGGTTTTGAACAGTGGGAACACTGTCTGTGCTTTTATTCTTAGGAAAGAAACATTTGTAGAGTAGGATGTTTCTTTTCCACAGTCCCTGTTTGAATTGAGTCTGCCATGTTTCTACCCCAAACCTCCACTCCCCACCTAGCTTAAGTGCTTTTAGTAATTAGAATAATTAGGTGCTTTTTTACTTAATATTTGTATTCAGTTGTTTCAGAATGGATTCTTCTTCTCGTGGCATGTCATCTATATGTGAATGGTAGCCCATGCATTCAAGATTAAAATTACAACCTTTTTTTCTGCACTCTCCCTTCATTGCCATGTTCTGCAAATTAAAGCAGGCTTGTTTTAACCCAGTTGGTGAGATAATCAAAAAGCAGGTTCTGTGCTTGTGTATGGAGGCCCATGGGGGCGGCTCGTAAGAGCACAGCAAGTGAGCTCGAGGTCTAAATGTGTCAGCAGATCCGCCTCATTCAGGGAGGGTCCGTATTTTCCTGGGAAAGCAGCCAACAAGTTATTTTTAACTGATCATGATTATCAACGGTTCAATAACCTTAATTCTATGGCCAGCTGAAGACAACGAAGTAAAACATTTGAAGTAAACCATAATATATTTTCCTCTTAGGAAAATGATCCCACTGACCTTTTGAAAGAAGTGGATCCTTGAAGCCAAACAAAAGTAAGTTTTTAGAATTTTACCCAGCCCATAACAAGCTAAGGGTACGATTTCTGTTTCCATCCAGTGGAGAATGTTACCTCTTGCTTTTGTCGTTTGGTTTTTTGGGTTTTTGTTGCTGTTGTTTTGGGGTTTTTGTTGTTGCTATGTTGCTTGCTTGTTGTTTGTTGTTGTTGTTGTTGTTTTTGCAGTGAGGTGTAGGTGTGGATAGAACCAAGCAGGCTCCATACGTGCAGCCCAGCATGGGGCTCAGTCTCAGCCTGAGATTCATGACCTGAGCCAAAATCAAGAGTCAGTCGCCAGCTGATGGAGCCACCCAGGCAACCCCCACTTTGGCTTTGTTTTGAAAAGAAGACCCAATGCTCAATCTCCGGGGCCACTGAGAATATAGGAGCTTGCATCCAGTCATATTTATTTCTCTCTGAGTTGTAGCTCTGCTTTGGGAAGATCTAAACTTCGCTGTTTAAATAATAGACATCAGATAATATTTAATACTGAAGTCAGACTTTCTAAGAAGGAATTGTCTTACTATAAAAGGTTGGTATTAAACAGACACACATTTGAAAGATCATTTCCAGGAAAATGCCATGTCACCTAATGGGTATGAGTTACCGTGGGCGTGTTATTTGAAAGGGGCCAAATTTTTCCCGCTTCAGGGAATGTGGGGTTGTGGATCTGCCTCAAAGGATCTTCTCTGCCACAATGAAGTCTGGAAGCAGTCTGCCTTGGAGATCTGAGACTGACCCCACAAAGCCTAGGAAGTCACTCTCTGGTCCCTGGGTGGTTTGAAACCAGAGAGCTTGTTTGTAGAACTCCTATGTAGCTTTAGCGGATAGGACCAACGTTCCAGTTCACCGACAGACTATGTGTTTTATTATTACCAACTTAGGAATAATTATTTCTTTTCAGCTGCCTTTATTTTTTTCACGAAGCGTGTGCGAAGACTTTTTTCCTGTGCTAGAACTTCTAGCAGCATAAACTGGCTGTAAGATTAAACTTTGTTGCCCAAAGACTGACACTTCCACCACATCACAAATGCATTCTGTTGAGGCATTCTTCTACCTTCTAGCAATTTCATTCGAAGAATGACAGATTGAGGACTGCACAGACAGATAACCGTCATATTTATTGTCTAGTCCTGACAGGAACCTTCCCCATTAGCACCAAATAATGATCTCAGGGTTTTCCAAATAAGAATAACAGTCGGCTCTGGATTTCCTTCCTTGTTTCTTTTGCTCGCCTTCACTTTAGGGACTGCTATGCAGGACTAGAAAGTGGAGCAGTGTTGGGTACACATCTACTCAGAATGTATAAATGGTTTGGGGCACCATAAGTTTCCTCACCTCTTTGTCTGAGGTAATCGAGAACCACAGAGTGTCTGTTCAAGGCAAACTGGGCAGGTCCAACAGAATGGCCTGAGAACTCAGACATCCAGAGTGAACATCCCTTCCCAGGGCTCTAAGGGCTGATACCTTGATGGTTCAAAACTGAGACATAAGGTGTAAAGACAGAGGAGACAGCATGTTTTTTTGCAACAGATTTAAAAACAAACCGTATTTTGTTTGACCTTATCTGGGCTTTTCTTGTTTGTTGTGTGTGGATTTGTTCCTTTCCTTGTGAGTGCCAAGCAGCTGGGACCTACCCGGTATTACGGAGCCTTTGACCCTTGGCTAAGTTAAGCGACATTTGCAAAAGTACAAGATCTGGATGATGTGTGATGTGAGTATCCCACAGATCATACAAAGATGTTCTTGCACATTTATTCATTTGCGTTCACGGAATGAAATCTGATTTTCTCTTTTTGCTGTATACTTGAATGGGATGGTATTTAGCTGAAGAAAGGCAGATAAAGTAGTATTGTAACTCACACAGCACCAGTGTTGGACTGGAGTAAAGTTCTGAGGCTGACTTGCCTGAATGTCCAATACATTTACATTAGTATTTTCCTGGCTAGTACCCAAGCTGAGCACTGAGGTCCTGATTCACTAGCCCAACAGCCTCTGGAGGAGTGGTAGTTTACAAAAATATCGATGCATAGCCACCCACGTGCAGGGTCGTAGTTCGCTCGAAGAATGATCAAAAAGGGCAAAGCAGAGTTACATTTACATAGGAAAACCCAGAGGATAAAAACAAAAAAAAAACCAAACACCTTAACCAAGCTTTCAGATCATAGATTTGAGAGGAAAGCAGATCGACGACAGCTGCTGTAGGGAAGTATGTCACCGGCCTCTCCAGAGTTTCAGTTGGGCCAGCTAAGAAGATTTAATTATATTTGAAACGCGTTTGACTCCAGACCTAGTCACACGAAAATGAAGACGTGCCCACTCAAAACATTTTCAAATGAAAAAAAAAAAAGTCAAGATTTCTAGAAGGACAAATTGAAGACATTTAAGGTTAGAATTCTAGTATTATTCAAAGTGTGATTCCAAGATCAGCAGTTGTCTGGTAAACTGTCATTACTAATCCGCTTATTACTAACTAAGGCTGCTCTAGGTAGATTTTGGAGTTTATCTTTGTGTATGGTGTGAGAGAGTGGTCAAGTTTCATTCTTTTGCATGTAGCTGTCCAATTTTCCCAGCACTATTTATTGAAGAGACTGTCTTTTTTCCACCGGATGTTTTTTCCTGCTTTATCAAAGATTAGCTACCCAAAGAGCCGAAGGTCCATTTCTGGGTTCTCTATTCTGTTGCATTGGTCTATGTGTCTGTTTTTGTGCCAGTACCATGCTGTCTTTGTGATCACAGCTTTGTAGTACAGCTAACACGAGCCTTCCTTAACACCCATCACCTGGCTACCCCATCCCCCACCCACCTCCCTTCCGAAAGCCTCATTTTGTTTCCCAGAGTCCATAGTCTCTCCTGGTTTGTCTCCCTCTCTGATTTCTTCCCGTTCAGTTTTCCCTCCCTTCTCCTATGGTCCTCCATGCTATTCCTTATGTTCCACACTGAATCACTTCTTTTAATTTACATATAGTAAGGAAAAATTATCTATTTCTTCAAAACTTTTAAGGTTAGCACAAAGCTCTGTATAGAAATGTTTCTAATACTAAAATACCTTTTTCCATAACCTCCTTTCTTATTTCAAATGTTACATTTTCTCTCTTTACTGAACTAATCATATACCTGTATATTCACTGATCTTTTCAATATACCAGCTTCTGATTTTATTAATTCAGTCTACGTTATAAAGTTTTTAATTCATTGAAAAATTCATTCATTCTCTCTGCCTACATTGTTTGTTTTCATTTTCCTAGCTTCTTGGGTTAAATATTTAGTTATTTTTATTCTCTGTTATTTAATTTCAAAAGCGTGTCAGGCTATTCATTTTCCTCTGAGAATGATTTAGGATGCTTCTCATATTTGTATATGTAGTATTCCCATGTCATTAATTTTTAATGTTCTGTAATTGCAGTTCTGATTTCCTCCCTGACTCAAAAGTTTTATAAAATAGCCAAGTAGCTTTCTTCCATGGTGAATTGAACTTTTTATCATAATCCTTTTCTTTTCTCTACCAGTGTTCAGGAAAGAGGAGTGGCAGTTTAGGGAAGTTGAGGCAGTGATGAGAGGTGGCCATAGACACTTTCCTTTGTCACATACCCCTGTGAGCTTTAATGCTGGCAGCCAATGGCAGCAATCTGGAGTTTTCGTGTGAAAACCGAAGTCGCTCCCAATCACGTCATGGTTGGCCCCTTGGCTGCACATCACTTGGACTGTTCTATAGGGAGTGAGAGTGTGTGTATGTGTCTGTGTGAAGTAAATGCTTTTGGAGAAAGTAATCTAAAAAAAAAATTACTAGAATTAGGTACGAAAATCACCCAAAATGTCCTGCTCCCCTATCCTGGCCATAATGCTAAAGGATCCCATCGTGCCTATTGGAAAACAAATCTTAAAAGAGAAAAATCGGGTTATCTGTCAAAGTTAAAATTCTTTTTCCGAATCAAACTGCATATAAAGGGACTGAGGAAGCTCACTGTTTCTAATTATGGTAAAAATTTTTGGCAGAGGGTTTGGTTTTGCAATACTAGTCCTTCCTGAGTGCCCTGTTTGGAGTTTTGTTTGCTAGTCTCTCTTCCGGGCATGTCCTAGGATAGGTTACCCACACCGGCAGCAGCCCTGTGGGGACACAGGGAGCTCTTTTCCCAGGAGATCTCTCTCGTAAGTTTCACTGCTACGCCACAGTTCCTGCAACAATCGTTGCCCCCAGTCAGTCTGTGAAATTTTCAAATCACCACCCAGTCTGGGCAATTTGAAAATTGGCTTGGGTCCATGAGTTCCCTTTCCCATCCAGATATCACAATCTGCTAAAGAAATGGCTTTGCTTAGCTCTGACAAGTTAAAAAAACAAAACCAAAAAACTGGCAGACTTTGGTTAGTCGTCTAGCATCTGGATGCTATGCTACAAGGAGCAGTATCATCAAGGGATTATGGAGCAGAGCAATATGTTTTAGGAGGAGGTGATAAGTTTTTATTTTGCTTGACAGTGCTAATAGCCAACAGAATCGGGATTAAGGAACTACTCACTTTGAGGGGCTTCCAAAAAACCCTAGTGTTAATTTTGCATACATCATTGCAGTTCTAGAACGCAAACCTTCCGGTAGGCGGGTATTTTTCTGAATCGCATAAATGCTTTGGAAGACATGTATTGTACGGTGCTAAGAACCTGCATTCTGCTATCAGACAGCTCTAGGTTTGCAGTCTGCCCCCTACTAGCTATGTGCTATCCCGCGAGTCACTCATCACTAGAACCACTGTTAGTCATGACAACAGTGAGACTATCTCACGTGTACCGGCTGGTTACTCTACGTAGGCAGAGTTTTATACTCAGTGCCTTATAGTGTCTTGGATTTATTATCTCACTTAATCCTCATGGAATGCTTGTGAGGGAGGGACTATTGTCATCATTTTATGAATGAGCAAAATTCTTCAAGTACACACAATGAGCATTGGACCTGGGGCAAGAACCTGGTGATTCTGTCTCTGCGTTCTGAGTTCTAGCCACATTCACCTGCCTCCCTGAGCCTCGGTTTCCTTGTCTGCAAGGTCAGAACAACCGTAATGCTTGTAGAGGTTGCCAGAGGCTCAGAGATCATGGAGTGAGGCACAGTGTAGTGACTGTTTCTGAAGCTGGCGATTCATTATCGCTGCCAGCAGTGTTGCTCTTAGCAACGATCGTAATATCAATCAGTTTCCAACAGGAAGGATCCACACGTCCATTCTTCTTTGCACACCTCTCTCTGTGAACAGAGACAAGCTCTACTCACTTAAGAGAAGCTGGTAGAATTACTACAGTTTCATCAGGGCCAATGCGCAGGGTCACCAATGACTCAAGCACCTGGTCTGTGACCATTTGGATGCCTGCCTAGAGGTATAAACTCTCTAGTAAACATCCCCTGTTGGTAAGCGCACTTTCTCCTTCATGAATCTGGGCCAAAAATCCACTGTGTCTTTAGCTCCTTCCCACAAAGAGGAGCTTTTCCTGTTGGCAGCTCTAGCTGCCATTGTGGGATTTTGCCCAGGAAATTTTGTGAAGTTATCTGACCCTATAGCGTTGTATACATTGTTAAAGACTGTTGCAAAATCAGGAATCTCAGTGCAAGACAGCCCCATCCAAAGCAGCAGTCTGGTTCAACAGTCCCCACTTCAATGGCAGTCTTTTCCTAAACACGAACAACTACCCGAGAACAGCATCGCAAAGCCTCAGTCACTAGTTATTGTGCGCTTAAAGGCTGGGACGTGTAAACATTAAAGATATACATTTTTGCTATGAAGATGCTTTGAGGCCAGACCTACAGAACGCAACAGCTGCTATCCAAAGCCTCCCTGCACCAAGAGAGGCTTGTCTGGAAAATCCAGGCCCAGCCAGACAACTTCTAGCCCTCAGAGGACCCTGCTGGTTGTCACCCAAATGTTCTCTCACCCCACAGCACAGGGACCGGGCAGGGATGCACAATCCATTATCTGGAGCTCCTTCTGCTCCCTGCCCTACAGCCATGACGGCTCAAAACCATGGGTCATGTGAATGGTACTTGGCTAGTCTGTCGCACAATTGTTTAAATGCCTACCAGGCTAAAATTTCCATTTCTAAAGCAATGTTTCTCAACACGTGGATCCAGATCAGAATCATCTGAGGTGCTTGTTAGAAATGCAGATTCCTATGCATATCTGTCTATTTTACTGTGTGATTATTTGCTTCTCTTGTTAGCACGGGACCTGAAGAGTAGAAACTGGTCTTTTTCCCCTGCTGCCCCAGTACCCCCAACAGTGTGACACATTGTATGCCCCCAATACATATTTGTGGAAGGAATTAATTCCTGGGCCCTATAATCGACCTCCTGCATCAAAATCCCTGAGAGCAGGGCCCAAGAATCTGCATTTTAAAGGTGCACACCAGTGATTTTTATGCACACCAAATTTTTAAGAACCAATGTTCTAAAGTAATTCAGCGAATTCTAAGATAAACAGAAAGATGAAAAGTTTGGTCTAGAGGTCCCCATACCCTCTCATCTGCGAGTGAAACTCTGCCTTGTGCTCACATACCTCCAGCAAACGTCAATCATCCATCTTCAGGTCCCGGGTTCCTAAGTGGATAAAACAGGTATCTTAGGCAGAGTGCCTAAGAGAGGCTGGAAACTGCCCGGTCAAGAGCCACAACCCTTGGGGCGCCTGGGTGGCTCAGTCGTTAAGCGTCTGCCTTCGGCTCAGGTCATGATCCTAGCATCCTGGGATCCAGCCCCTCATCAGGCTCCCTGCTCAGCAGGAAGCCTGCTTCTCCCTCTCCCACTCCCCCCCTTGTGTTCCTTCTCTTGCTGTCTCTCTCTGTCAAATAAATAAATAAAATCTTAAAAAAAAAAAAAAGCCACAGCATTGCTTTCTGCCTGAACTCGAATATTGGAAGAACCCGCACCAAAACTCCAATCAGGAAGTGGTGTAGACTGTTCATTACTGCTTCTGGCATGCTTGAATGACACGTCTGGTCCAGGAAAGTCAGATATCATCTGCAAGGATTTATCTTATCTTAAAAGACTCCAATCTCTCTAAATAGGTTTCCTATCTGGCCCTTCTACCAAGCTTGCTGCTTTATTTCTGGTGATGATCAACCTTTTACCAACATTTGATCTTGGGCAGCCACTTCACTTTCTCTTGGCCCACTTCCTCATTTGAAAAATGAGACAATTAGCTGAGAAACAGGTCTTCAGCCCCTTCCAATTATAATGTACCCTAATCTGTGACTTCTTGGCGACACCTTCCTGCCTCATGCTTAACAAAATAGCCAGGTGTGGGGCGCCTGGGTGGCACAGCGGTTAAGCGTCTGCCTTCGGCTCAGGGCGTGATCCCGGCGATCTGGGATCGAGCCCCACATCAGGCTCTTCTGCTATGAGCCTGCTTCTTCCTCTCCCACTCCCCCTGCTTGTGTTCCCTCTCTCGCTGGCTGTCTCTATCTCTGTCGAATAAATAAATAAAATCTTTAAAAAAAAAAAAAATAGACAGGTGTGACCAGGCGAGCAAATCGCAGCTGTCAAACTCATCCACCCAAAACTCTCCAAAGCAGAGTGTTTTACTCTCCTTTGGCGTGTGGAAAACTAGGTAAAACTGGGGATTTGCAAACTGTTTCTGAGAATCCTCTCTCAGTTTCCATGTTTACTTAGAAAAATACAACGGCAATTTTAATGTGCTGAGAACTTTATGTATAAGACAATTATGATACCCACATTTCTTCCGAAATCGGCATCTTTGGTTTCTATCAGCGCTGAAGCAAGGTGTTTGAGCATAGCCCGATCTAGAGAGATGGAAAATCACTGCTTCCTGGGATGCCCCCGGGGCCGAGCTGTGACGTGTAGGGAGAAATGTAGGGAGTGAGCTCCTTGTCCCTGCCCCACCACCTGCCTTTCCATTCCCTCCGTCCCTCCTTCAGAAGGCCCATCTCACAGAAGTTCCCCAGAGGTGGGCTGCCCCGACCCGGAATCGTACCCTCAGCACCAAACGTAGGTTCACTCTCCTTTGTTCCAATCCAGCCTGACTAATCACTCGTAACTTGTCCATTACTTTTGCCAGATAATTGAGTTGTAACTGCCTTCCTTTGGAAAACAGCTTCACATAAATTAGTGGTTCTTAAATGTCTGCTTTATATGCCAACTAGTTTGCAATGCCTCCTTTATGAGCCTAAAATGAAAATCGCAGAAAATAAACCTTACTATATAATGCCCAAATTATTTTTATAAAACGGGTGTTAGGAAAGTAACTTGTAACAAAATAACATAGTTCAGTATGTAAAGCTTAGAAGAGCAATGAAGTAGCCCAATCCTTGCTCTATACCTGAAGTCCCAGGGACAGCCAGGAATGGATTATTGAACTAGCAACAAATACCAAAACCCCCCTCACTGCTCCCTGGATGCCGATACCGTCTCCCAGCTATTTATTGTGACAACCTCCTGCCCATAATTTATTTTTCCAAATTGCCTTTCAAAAACCTAGATCAATGACCCTGATGTGAAGCTTAGCAACCTCAAGAGAGCTATTTTGATTTAAGAATTTTTTACTGCTTCTGGCCCCATGCAACGACTCTGTCCTTTCCCTATTTTTCCCCCCAAAGTCTTGGGAGATGGAGGTCATAACACATAACAATCTCAACAATAGAAGTTAACATTTATGGAATATTTCCCACGTGCTGAGCACTTTTAAAATAATCTTGCATTTATTAACTCATTTTAAACCTTGTAATTCCATAAGTAATATTATTGTCACTATGTTCCGGGGAACAGTAATAAGAGGCACAGAGAAATCAAGTCACTTGGCTAAGATCACACAGCTAGCTACATCTAGCTTCTTGTAGAAACCAACTCCTTTGATTGTTGTAACAGTGGGGGTTTTGTAATTAGCAAAGCACTATCTGTGCTTTTATTTTAGGAAAGAAACATTTCAGGGAGGAAAGGATGTTTCTTTTTCCACAGTCCCTGTTTGAAATTTGAGCCCATGTTTCTACCCCCAAACCTCCACCCCCACCAGCTTTATGCTTTTAGCACTTAGAATGTAATTAGGTAGCTTTTTTACTTAATATTTGCATTCAGTTGTTTCAGAATGGATTTCTCTTCTTGGCATGTCATCTATATGTGAAATTGCAGCTCCATGCATTCGAAGATTGGGAATACAAATCTTTTTTCTGCACTCTCCTTCCATTGCCAAGTGTCTTGCACCAAAGCAGGCTTGTTTTAACCCAGTTAAGAGATGACCCAAAAAGCAGGTTCTGTGCTGCATGGAGGCCCATGGGGCTGTTCTAAGAGCACAGCGTGCTCGGGAGTCTCCTAAATGTGTCAGAAGTTACATCCCGCCTCATTCAGGGAGGAACTGCATTTCTTCCTGGAAACAGCCAACAAGTTATTTTAACTGATCATGATTATCAACGGTTCCGGGCTAACCTTTTACCCTGATGTGGCTGCTTGTAAAGACAACAAAGTAAAATATTTGAAGCAAACCTATAATATATTTTTCCTTTCAGGGGGAAAATGATCCCATCTGACCTTGAAAGAAGGATCCTTGAAGCCAAACAAAAAGTAAGTTTTTTTAGGAATCTTTACCCAGCCCATAACAAGCTAAGGGTACGTATTTCTGTTTCCATCCAGTGGAGAACACACTTTTGTTTTTTGTTTGTTTGGTTTTGGGTTTTTTGTTGCTGTTGTTTTGGGGTTTTTGTTGTTGTTGTTGTTGTTGTTGTTGTTGTTGTTGTTGTTGTTTTTGTAGTGAGGGGCAGAGGGAGAGAGAGAATCCCAAGCAGGCTCCATGGCCAGTGTGGGGCCCAGCATGGGGCTCAGTCTCAGCCCTGAGATCATGACCTGAGCCAAAATCAAGAGTCAGTCGCTTAGCTGATGGAGCCACCCAGGCAACCCCCACTTTGGCTTTGTTTTGAAAAGAAGACCCAATGCTCAATCTCCCAGCTTTACTGAGAATATAGGAGCTTTGCATCCAGTCGTTATTTATTTCTCTGAGTTGTAGCCTCTGCTTTGGGAAGATCTAAACTGCTGTTTAAATAATAGACACTGTGATAATATGCACACTGAAGCCGTAGGACTTTCTAAAGAATTTGTCTTACTATGTGCTGTTGGCATTAAACAGACACACATTTGAAAGATCATTTCCCTAAGTGGAAAATGCCACAATACCAATGTGGCATGAGTTACCGTGGTGTGGTTATTTGAAAGGGGCCAATTTTTCCCGCCTAGGAATGTGGTTGTAATCGGCTCTCCAAGCATCTTCTTCTTTGGCCAGCAATTTAGAAGTCTTAGAAGCAGCCCGTTCTGGAGACCTGAGAATGATTCCCACAAAGCTCTAGGAAGTCACTTCTATCCCTGGGTGGTTTGCAAACCAGAGAGCTTGTTTGTAGAACTCTCAGTGTAGCTTTTAGTGGATAGGACTGACCGTTCCTAGTTCAATGACAGACTATGTGTGTTTTATTATTACCAACTTAGGAATAATTATTTCTTTTCAGCTGCCTTTTATTTTTTTTCTACGAAGTGGCAGCGGAAGATTCCTCTTTTTCCTGTGCTAGAACTTCTAGTAGCATAAACCACAAGATTAAACTTTTGCTGCCCCCTAAAGACTGACTCTGACTTCCTGTCACATCACAGCTCTGTGCATTCTGTTGGAGGCATTCTTCTACCTTCTAGCAATTTTCATTCAGCCAGGGCCGGACAGACTGAGGACTGCTTAGACAGATAACCGTCATGGCTTATTGTCTAGTCCCACAGGAACCCTTCCCTCTACGGCACCAAATAAATGATCTCAGGGTTTTCCAAATAAGAATAACAGGCCGGTCGGATTTCCTTCTCTTTGCTCTTTTGCTCGCTCACTTTAGGGGACTGCTATGCAAAAGGGAGACTAGAAAGTGAGCAAAGGGGGGACAATATCTACCTAGAATGTATAAATGGTTTGGGGGCACCATAAAGCTTCCTCACCTCTGGGTCCAGTGTGGCCTCTCCTGAGAACCAGAGTGTCTGTTCTCATAAGGCAACTGGCAGGTCCAACAGAATGGCCTGGAGAACTCAGATCCTGGAGAGTGAATATCCTCCCAGGCTCCAAGGGGTTGACACTCCTTGTGATGGTTCCAAAACTGGAGATGTATGTATGACAGAGGGAGAATAGCCGCTGTTTTTTACCAGATTTAAAAAAAACAAAAACCGTGACGCCCTGTTTGACCTTATCTGGGGCTTTCTTGTTTGTGTAGGGATTTGTTCCTTTCCTTGTGAGTGCCACAGCTGGGACCACCGTGTATGGAGCCTTTGACCCTCTCTTGGCGGTTGCTGACATTTGCAAAAAGTACAAGATCTGGATGCATGTGGATGTGAGTATCCCACAGGACTGCCACAAAGATGTCCTTGCACATTTATTCATTTGCGGCTCACGGAATGAAATCTGATTTTCTCTCTCTTTTTTTGCTTTGGGAGCTAATTTTCAGAATGGGGATGTTTAGCTTTTGAAGAAAGCAGACAAAGTAGTATGCAACTCACACAGTACCCAGTGTTGACTGGAGGAAGTCGGAGGCTGACTTGCCTGAATGTCCCCAACATGATTAATATTGTTATTTCTCTGGCCAGTACCCAAGCTGAGCACTGAGGTCCTGATTCACTAGCCCATAACAGCCTTGGAGGAGTGTAGCCTACGTACATCGATGCATAGCCACCCACGTGCAGGTCGTAGTTCGCTCGAAGAATGATCAAAAAGGCAAAGCAGAGTTACATTTACATAGGAAACCCAGAGGATAAAAAAAAAAAAACAAAAAAAAAACCAAACACCTTAAACTCAAGTCAGGGATTTGTATATTTGGAGAGGAAAGCAGACTTGATTGACAGCTTGCTAGGAAGTATGGGCCACCAAATTTCCAGTTTCTCAGCTGGGCCAGCTAAGAAGATCAATTATATTTGAAACGTGTTTGACTCCAGACCTAGTCACACGAAAATGAAGACGTGCCCACCAAAACATTTTCAAATGAAAAAAAAAAAAAATGTCAAGATTTAGAAGGACAAATTGAAGACATTTAAGGTTAGACCAGTATTATTCAAAGTGTGATTCCAAGATCAGCAGTTATCTGCAAACTGTTCATTACTAATCCGCTATTACTAACTAAGGCTGCCTAGGTAGATTTCCATGATCCCAGTGTTATCCTGCATGGTGGTTACCAGTCTTCTTTTCCTTCCCTGATCCACAGTGTGAGTTGTTCATTAGGCTACCAGAGACCCCTTCGGTTTTACAAATGAAGATGCTAAGTTGAACAATTCAAGCACCGTCATGACCTGGGTCTCAGAACTGGAGAGCCTATTAAAGCTTATTAGCTGATTCTGGAAGAGGATTATCCTGACAGCTTTAAAAATAGCAATGTCTGTGTGTCCTGAGCCAGCAGGCACTGTGGTCTCTCCTCCTGGATTTCTACTTAAAATAGAGTGGGGAGATCTTTCAACCAATTGCATTTGCTTTCTTTGAAACCTACCAAGTGTACCGCTTATTCTTATCATCTTAAATGTTAATACTCTTTTTAATTAAATTAGAGAAAATCTTAAAATAGGACACATTTGGAAAATTGGATAATTTTTCAAAGTGTAAAAGAACTGAAATTACGACAAACTAAAAAAAAAAAAAAAAAGGCAATTATACCCTAACAGGTTTTTTTTTCTTTAAAATTATCCTAGGATTATTTTTACCCACAAAGAATGCCAACATTTTCCAATGAATCTCCATCTTGACATCTTCCTTTAAAGGAGATCATTGCATCACCACACTAACTCAAGTCTTCACACTTGAGTACAAATTTTTAAGAGTCATGTTCTAGTTGCTCAACAAATTGACTAGCACAAATTCTTCCTGCTTGTTTTTCTTCCTTCCCCCTTCCTTCCTTCCTGACTCCCTCCCTTCCCCTTCTCTCTTTCTTTCTTTCTTTCTTTCTTTCTTTCTTTCTTTCTTTCTTTCTTTCCCTTTTTTTTGGACAGAGAAATTGTCTTATCCTAAAGTACATATTAGTGAACTAGGATTATGAAGTTGCTTCTTCCCTCTGGAATCATCTAGACTTGCCAAAAGAATTGTCCTTATAACTCAGAAGCTGCTTTTTCGGTACCCCAGCCCATCCTCTCTACTCTCAACAGGGGAGACAAGATGGTTTCTTATTCTGAGATCACGAGCTTCCCTAGGACTAGGAGTGGACTAGGACTAGGAAAGGACCTTTCCCCTTCTTGTGCAGAAATATGCCCCCAGTTTGGCTCCTTACACTTGTCTAAATGTGGGATGGAACCTGAAACCTTAGCATAGCTTCCAGTTTAAACTTTGAAAGTCTAGTGCCAGAAGG
This sequence comes from Ursus maritimus, assembly GCF_017311325.1. NCBI lineage: Eukaryota > Metazoa > Chordata > Mammalia > Carnivora > Ursidae > Ursus > Ursus maritimus. The sequence goes on from NW_024425675.1 coordinate 10,245,868, forward strand.
CGGCCAGCCCCCTGTTGCCTGAGCTCGAGGAGATGACTTTCACCCCACGAGATTCTCGCTGTTCTGGAAGACACCAAACTTCAGAACTCTAGGCAATGAAAGACCTGCTACGCTGTTCCTTACATGATCTTCCTTTTGCAGGCAGCTTGGGGTGGAGGACTACTGATGTCCCGGAAGCACAAATGGAAACTGAGCGGCGTGGAGAGGTACACCCACTTTTCTTGTTAACAATGTAAAGTGTGAAAGCTAAATGTGAAAAGCAACTTACATACAATTTCCAAGCACTCCTGGAACACAGGTGAGCCTGTTCTCTGCAATGGTTGTGTGCCTTGACCTGTGTGGCCCTAGACCCGTGAATATTCTGTGTACACAACAAAAAGACATCAAATCCCCTATCCAGTGACCCAGGCAGGATGATTCTCAAAAAGAGATTCCTAACTGGAGTCCGTGGTTGGCCAGAGGACTCAGGAACGACCTTCCTACAATCTCTGAACCAAAATTATTATTATTATTTTTTAAAGATTTTATTTATTTATTCGACAGAGATAGAGACAGCCAGTGAGAGAGGGAACACAAGCAGGGGGAGTGGGAGAGGAAGAAGCAGGCTCCTAGCGGAGGAGCCTGATGCAGGGCTTGATCCCATAACGCCGGGATCACGCCCTGAGCCGAAGGCAGACGCTTAACCGCTGTGCCACCCAGGCGCCCCTGAACCAAAATTATTTAAAACCTGTTGGCAGGTCATAGTTTTCTAGGGAGAAGATCTGTAGCTTTCATATTCCATAAAAGGATAATATCCACTGCCGTAAGCAAACCAATAAATAATTTTGCCCCTTATAATATATCAGTGTTGAAAGCATGGGTTTGGGGTTTAATACGGCCAGTTGAAAGCAAGACATATTGTGAGAATGTCATCCCATGGTTTCATTCCCATGATAATTTTTTTTTAACGTAGCTCTGATGCATGCAGCAAAGCACCTTTTTTTTTCAGAGACTAAGCAGTAGATGGTTGAGAAAAGCTCTCAAACCGAAAGGAGGCGATATTTGATTAGCATAAAACATATTCCGGTCTGAAGAGCAAAGGGAAAAAAAATTACAGAATGCAAAATCAGCCTCGGGCTTTGTTGACCGTGCGCAGAGGAAGCTCGGCGTCCCCAGTTCTCCCGTGACACCCGGCAGCTCAACAGCAGACGGGAGCTCGGACACTCCAGGCAGCTGAGAAAGCTGGAGTTCGTCTGAGGCTGCCAAGGGTCCACCAGGCCCTGCCAAGTAGCCAGCTGCTGCCCAGGAAGAGTTTCCCACTGGCTCTGCCTCTAGACAGCTTGGCACTGTTTCTACTCTGGGAGGAGGAGAGAGGCCGATGGAGCACGGGAGCATCTGTCCACACTAGTGCAGGATGGATGCCCGGGCCCGCTCCCACGCCGAGAACCCAAGGGAGCGGGGGCACCTGAGGCAGAGTCAGGGCCACACTGCCTCACTTGTGGAAGACTCGAGATACCAGCTGAGGCCCGAGGCAGCAGGGCAGCCGTCCCTGAGTCTGCTAGCTGCCGTCAGCGGCTGGCGGGGAGAGCCGCCCCTGCTCTGATGGCAAGTTCCCATTTAGCGATGGGAGGCCAAAGGCAGGCATAGCCCCCTGCCAGCGTGAGCCAGTCTTGGCCTTTCCCTTTGGGGCTTCTCCCATGCCCAATTCCTTTTTGCTAGGAAAATCTCTCTGAAACCAGTCCTTTAAGGAGAAGGCAATGCACTACACGAGGAGAGATGACGGAAAAAAAAAAGGAAGGAAGGAAGGAAGGAAGGAAGGAAGGAAGGAAGGAAGGAAGGAAGGACAGATTGCAAGGTGCCTGCTCAGATGGTAAGAATGAGAAGGAATTCTCATGCTTTCGAGAGAGGTGGTCTGTACACAGTATTTTCTCTTCTTTGGTTTCTTTCTGACTGGCACACAAAGTAAGCTTCTATTATTGTGTCTTCAACGCCACCTGGGACTCTGAAAGCCACGGAGTGTCCTCCACCAGTGATGACTTAACAGCTCGCTCAATTACCTACCCTGAGCCTTGGAAAAATAAACACCCACACGCTTTTGTACTAAAGACTATTATTTCAGAGCAGAGCTTAGAACATTCACCAGGGAACATAGAGTCTGCTCCAACAGCCGCAATTCTGAAACTGTATGGGAAACCAAATCTACGAAGCAGAAGAGCCAAAGATGAAGTCCCCCAAAATGAGGGACTGCCGTCTATGGACCCGAGAGTATCTGTCCTGCTGACTTATTAGCAAAAGGCACACCGTCTATAGTGAATAAGGCTGTAGAGCCAGTGGAAACCCCCGGGCATGATGGGCATGGGCATAAGTTTAGGGGAAAGAATTTGCCTCACTTGGGGGTATATGTTTTCCCAAGAATTCACTGTAAAGGGGAGGAAATCCGTGGTCAATTCTTGTCCCCGGATCAAGAGCTTCCCCCATGGTCACAGGGTCCCCAGAGTGCCATCCTCATAACAAAATGGCACGAGTCACCAGAGCCGGCCTCGCACTCCCTTCAAGTACCTACCGACTTCTCAGAAAACAGCTTTCATCCTTGCTGATACTGTCGAATTTTCTAGAGACAGCGTAGCGGAGAGGGTGTGCCAAGAGCCCTAACACTCCCAGCACGCTTCTGTGCCTTGTAAACGGTCCGCTTTAATCCCTCCCCACGGCAGGCTGCCGTGCCTGCAGTCTCCCTTTGCGGCGGTCCCCTCTGAAGGTTTTCCGGCCCAGCTGAAGGTCCTGGCACAGCTTCTGCCATATTACCGTCACTGCCCTCACTCCTGCCCCGAGAGCCAGGGGGTTACACATTCGGTTCAGCAGTGACTGAGCCTCTGTCGTCTGCAAGGCGCATCAGTTGGCGCAATGAGGGCGCGAAGATGAACATGGTGTGAAGCCTGTTTTCTAAGGGCTCAGAATCTAGTAGGGAAGAGTGACAGTCAATGGTGGGTTAACCTTCAGGGCAGAGGAAGTAAAGGCTCAAGAGACAGACAAGCAAGCTGACTGGCAAGCACAGAGAAGAACGATTCCTGCTGAACGGGGTTATTCAAGGAAGACTTCACGCAGGGCTGGGCATCGGTGTTGCGTCAGGCGGAAGTGGAAGATGGACATTGAAGGTGAAGAGCAAGGACACAGAGGTTTGAAAGGGTCCTTGGAGGAAGTCCGGATAAGTTTGGATGGAGACTGAGAGGGACTCACGACAGTGATTGGAAGCTCCTGGAGTGTCCACGTCTTGCGCAGGGAGTCTCAGTGGAGGGCCTGCCCACAGAACCAATCAGGAGCAGCATAAATCCGTGTGTATATAGATAAGTTGCGCTCTAATTACACGAAGAGCCTTGCGTATTACAGAATGCTTAAACACTCTTTGTATATAATACTTTCTTTAGCCTCATTTTCCAATACTTGAAGAAATTCCAGAGACTTTCCACCTTGGCAGACTTTACAGTCTTACATAATATGTGGAAAAGTATGGGGGACATTTTTTTGTAGCTATCTTTGACCCAGCTAGCATTAGCTTGTTGTACTCTATGAAACATCTTCCTCAAAAATTACAAGCACCAAAGACTACAGAATAACGCACTT
>NW_024425675.1:10249474-10280059 GCF_017311325.1 Ursus maritimus
GGGGGTATATGTTTTCCCAAGAATTCACTGTAAAGGGGAGGAAATCCGTGGTCAATTCTTGTCCCCGGATCAAGAGCTTCCCCCATGGTCACAGGGTCCCCAGAGTGCCATCCTCATAACAAAATGGCACGAGTCACCAGAGCCGGCCTCGCACTCCCTTCAAGTACCTACCGACTTCTCAGAAAACAGCTTTCATCCTTGCTGATACTGTCGAATTTTCTAGAGACAGCGTAGCGGAGAGGGTGTGCCAAGAGCCCTAACACTCCCAGCACGCTTCTGTGCCTTGTAAACGGTCCGCTTTAATCCCTCCCCACGGCAGGCTGCCGTGCCTGCAGTCTCCCTTTGCGGCGGTCCCCTCTGAAGGTTTTCCGGCCCAGCTGAAGGTCCTGGCACAGCTTCTGCCATATTACCGTCACTGCCCTCACTCCTGCCCCGAGAGCCAGGGGGTTACACATTCGGTTCAGCAGTGACTGAGCCTCTGTCGTCTGCAAGGCGCATCAGTTGGCGCAATGAGGGCGCGAAGATGAACATGGTGTGAAGCCTGTTTTCTAAGGGCTCAGAATCTAGTAGGGAAGAGTGACAGTCAATGGTGGGTTAACCTTCAGGGCAGAGGAAGTAAAGGCTCAAGAGACAGACAAGCAAGCTGACTGGCAAGCACAGAGAAGAACGATTCCTGCTGAACGGGGTTATTCAAGGAAGACTTCACGCAGGGCTGGGCATCGGTGTTGCGTCAGGCGGAAGTGGAAGATGGACATTGAAGGTGAAGAGCAAGGACACAGAGGTTTGAAAGGGTCCTTGGAGGAAGTCCGGATAAGTTTGGATGGAGACTGAGAGGGACTCACGACAGTGATTGGAAGCTCCTGGAGTGTCCACGTCTTGCGCAGGGAGTCTCAGTGGAGGGCCTGCCCACAGAACCAATCAGGAGCAGCATAAATCCGTGTGTATATAGATAAGTTGCGCTCTAATTACACGAAGAGCCTTGCGTATTACAGAATGCTTAAACACTCTTTGTATATAATACTTTCTTTAGCCTCATTTTCCAATACTTGAAGAAATTCCAGAGACTTTCCACCTTGGCAGACTTTACAGTCTTACATAATATGTGGAAAAGTATGGGGGACATTTTTTTGTAGCTATCTTTGACCCAGCTAGCATTAGCTTGTTGTACTCTATGAAACATCTTCCTCAAAAATTACAAGCACCAAAGACTACAGAATAACGCACTTAAAAAAAAAAAAAAAATCGACCAGAGCTGCAAAGGGTGATGGCAGGAGATCAGGAAGAAGAAAATGCTACTACCATGCTGAGGTTTGAGAGCTGGATGTGTGGGGGGAAGACAGTGTGAGGCACTGAGGCACAGAACGCACGAGAAAGAACAGATCTGGAAGGATGAGGAGGGGCAGGTTAATGAGTTCATGTGGGGCCTGCTAAGTTTGAGGTGCAAATGAGGGCACAAGGACATGTCTTAAAACAGCCCTCAGAGAGTCACTTTTCTCTAACAGAGTAAATCAAAGCAGCCACATGACTGAACCTCACAACAAAACATTTTGAAATGAACCTGGGGTTATTTTTCATAAATTGCCAACTTTTCTCAAACTAAGGACATGTCACTGAATCACTCTGTGCAGTTTTTTTTGCCATGTCCGTGAGGCAGCCCCTCTGTGAGACAGGCAGGACGAGAACTCCGTGACGGGTAGTCGTGGGCCTCAGCAGCGTCTATTCTAAAAACACAAGTTGGCCACTGCATCGAAACAAACATCTCCAGTCAGAGAAATGAAAAACAGTTATTTTCTTCTCCGTCAGGTGTCATTACTGACAAAGCTGAGTTTCCTCAGGATTAGGCGTAGAGCTATAGAATACTCTAGAAGCAGTGTATATGTGCTCAAGGACAAGTTGGCCACTGCATCGAAACAAACACCTCCGGTCAGAGAAATGAAAAATAGTTATTTTCTTCTCCTATCGGGTGTCATTACTGACAAAGCTGAGTTTCATCAGGATTAAGGATAGAGCTGTAGAATTTTCTAGAAGCAGTATATATGTACTTGATGTCACAAGGTGTGTAAACGATAGAATTGAAATCAATAGTAGGAGCCAACCTTATTTAATGCTTACTGGGTATCAGAAGATGAGATGGCCTATTCACTGATTCAGATGAGATCCCCAGGCTAGTAAGTGTTCTCTGACTGTCCAGCTGACACCCACCATTCATCAGATAGAAGAATGGGATCTTTCCCAGCTCCTCATTTCTTCCCAAGGTTCTTGCACCTCGAGCGCTGGGAGCAGGGTGAGCCCAAGTCTATTGTTCAGCCAGAGGAGGGGCAGTGATCCGTGGCACTCTGGGGGCAGCTGACGCAGGTTGCTCTCCTTTGCCTCCACCTGTGAGTCTGTTTATACCAAGGTCATGTTCATAAGTCTCATCCCCAAGGATCCTCAGGCTCTCAGAAGACATGCACAGGCACTCACCTTGCTGATAAACACGTGAAGTGCATGATAGGAACTCACTCATGGAGGGGACACTTGCTTTCCCTGGGAGCTGGAGGAGGAGCTGGTTGGAGTTCAGTGGAACCGAGAGAGAGAAGTTGAATGATGTTGATGAAGTCTGCAGAGAAAATAACCCTTGATCTGGGCCTTAAAGCATAAGTAAGATTTAACCAAGTGAAGCAAAGAGAGATGACATTCCGGGAAGAGGAAATAGCATTAAGAGACCCAGGAGCATGAGAATAGAATTTTCTGAGAATAAAAAATAATCTGGTGTGATGAAAATGGTGTCATGAAAAATGAAAATGGGTATAGGGTAGAGCAAGGACACAAGACTGAACACATGGCCTGTACTCACCCTTGATGGCATTATTATTATTATTATTATTATTTTGTTATTATTAATACAAGAATCTGACCCAGAACTATGCTTTAGACTTTGCAAATAGCATAAAACCCTGAGAAGCTGTATTACTGATGGGAGGGCATTGTATTTCTCAAGTGTGTTGGAACAAAATAGATTGAAAACTACTATAGGAGCCATAGCATATCCCACCTGTGGTCTAGAAGGATGTATCTGGGTCAGAGAAGAGATGGAAATAGGATGAGCTAAAAGCTAATATGAAAGGACAGATATGAAAAATATAATAATCAATTGAAGAGGAAGAAGGAGAGGTTGGGTGAGAAGAACAAAATTAAGCAGTGAAACGAGCCATCGCTCTGAGCTCCAGGCCACTATGGTTGTGCTTCCAGAAACCATGGAGGCATGCGAAGACAGCCCCTTTCTGGGCTTGGTGCCCTCTTCATTGGCCACCAAAGGCAGGACCCTGAAGTGGATGATCCCAGCCACTCAAAGGGGCTCTCAAATCACATGGAGGCTGGCTGAATTTCTCCGTGGAAGCTAAGGGGGTGCCGCATGAAGATGCCCACCCTCGCCTACTCTCTCTGTAGGCAAAGAAAAGGTTGTAGATTTAAGAGTCCACGTCTTATTTTGTAAATTTAGTGTCATCCAGGAGTCTGAGAAATAGCGCTAAGAACCTCGAAGCTCTGTTGTCCTGGCATAGGGCCTTGTAGTCTAAGCCAGTCATAGGTGCCACCCTCTTAACTCCATTTCTTTCCTGTAGGGCCAATTCTGTGACATGGAACCCACACAAGATGATGGGCGTCCCTTTGCAGTGCTCCGCGCTCCTGGTTAGAGAAGAGGTACGGCTTTCCTGATTCATGGCCCCGTCCATCAGTGGCGTTTGGTAGAGTAAATATGTGTGGTGACAGAATCAGAATACAGGATGATTCACAGGCTGGAACAGTAAGCCATATCCAGAAAGGGGAAATTGTTCATGAGGATAATTATAATTATCCTGCTCTTATTTCCATGTATAGGATGGTTTTATTTTGAGTTGACAAGACAGGCATTGTTTCATACATTGTTAAATTGTACGTGTGTGTGTGTGTGTGTGTGTGTGTGTCTGGCTTACTTTATTTAGTATGATGTATTTATTTAGCATAGTAAATATTTAGCATAATGTTTGCAAGGTTCATTTGTATCATCGCATGTACCAAAATTTCATTCCTTTTGTGGCTGAACAATATTCCATTGTACGAATATACCACAGCTTATTTATCCATTCATCCTTCAGTGGACATTTGGGTTAATTCTGCTTGTTGGCTGTTATGAATAGAGCTGCTCTGAGCGTTTGTGGACAATTATTTGTTTGAATATCTGTTTTCAAACGATGGACCTGTTTTCAGTGGAGGAATGGAGTTGCTGAATCATATGATAATTCTATATGTTCCTTATTGAGGACCTGCCAAAGTGGCTGAACCATGTTACTTTCCCACCAGCATGGGGGAGAGTTCCAACTTATTCTGCATCCTTGTCAACACTTCTAAGAAAACACAACCAAATTCAGCTCTCAGATTTGGGTCTTCGAACCATTTTGAGTTAATGTTTGTGTGTGGTGTGAGGTATGAGTTTGCATGCGGACATCCAGTTCTCTCACTACCATTTATTGAAGAGACTACTCTTTCTCCATGAATGGTCTTGGCACCCTTGTGGAAAACCAGTTAGCCACAGCTATATGGGTTTAGCTAAAATGTACTTGGGAAAAAGGCATAGAACATGTTAGGTTGTACTCAACAGGGTCAACAATGGGTCAAGAGAAACTTAGTGTTCATAAAATATTAATGGTTTTAAAAAAGTGGAGTGTCAGGATGAGGAAGGTGGTAGTCTCCCACTGTCCTCTGGATAAACCAAGCCTTCAGTGGTTGCTTAGGTCAATGCCAGATTGCATATGGGACCACATCAAGCTAGCGTTCAAACAGTGGGGAACAATTGGTGAACACGTGAGAGGGATGGTTGAAATAATTAAGGATGTCTAATTTAAAAAGCAAAAGAAACTTAAAGGGCTGGAGGATGGCAGCCTTCACAGTTTAAATGACTCTCAAGTGGGAGAAATTCATTTTTTCCTTGAGCTTCAGGGAACTGGGTCAGTAGCACTGGGTTTGATTTGATGGCACAATCAGAATATGCCATGATTTTAGGTCTGATTTCCGGTCAATGAAAGGAAAGCTTTTCTAAAAATTAAGCTTCCCCAGAGGTAATGAGTGCTTTGCATAGGAATAAAATCAGCACCAGGGGAAGTGATTGGAGATGGGACAGCCACTTATTAGTAAGAAGATAGAAAAGATTCCTTCATTGAGAAGAAGTAAAATAAAAGCTCTAGGATCCCTCCCAAATCCAAGAGTTTATGATGCTCTGACAGCATGTCCCTTATTGAGATATAAGGAATAATACCATTGTATAGGACTGTATTAAGTGTCCTATGATAAGAGAGTTCTGGGTTTAAAAAAAGCTTGGGATATTTTAGATGAAAGAGTTAGAGGGAAGTTTCGTTACTTCAGGGCATATCAGAGCCTTTAATATGCTGATATACATTGCAACTATCTTTGAAGAAGGGATTTATGATGTAGAGTTTTCTAAATTTATTTGACCCCAGGAATTGCTTTTACAGCAACTACTTGCTAGCACAGCAATTATTAGTGTACTTAAAATAGCTGGCCGCATAATGGTCTATAACTTTTTAATGGCTTGGAATCAGAGTGTTAACTCATCAAGGCCCTTTATGCAAAAAACATGACTTTTATTTATCCTTTTGTACAGTGAGACTGGTGCTGGCCAGCCTTTGAGAGGTCCTGTGTTTCCTCTCCCAGGTCCGCTCTATCCACCATTCCACAGTCTGGCATGGTCTCCCTTATGACCAGTGACACCTTTCCGTACGCGAGCGTGCATGCCTAGCTTCTGTGACCACGAAACAAATTAGAAGCCCTGTTGCAACTGCAGTTTTCAATCTTACAGGTCTTCGAGTGAATTTTCTTTTTCAAACCCAATGTCATTCTACTGCTCTATTACAATTATTTAATTCCCCTTACTCTCAAAAAAGAAACAATGAATTCCACTGCAAACGAAGCCCCAGCTATAGGGTCGAGCCCAGCTTCATTGCCTACCATCTGATCTTTCAGGTCTCAGTTACCTAGTTGCATTACATTTGGTTTTCATTTGGTGATTTTTTTTTAAGGAATTCTCACTTCTAACTTCAACTAGGTGATCGCGTCTTAGTCTTCTCTTCTCTTGTCATGAGTCACAAGGAAAAAAACAACAAATGCCAAAGCTTCTGTAGAATCACAATTATACTGTAGATAATGAAAGAGTCAAAGGCTGCCTGTGGTTCGTGACAAATTGAAACGTGGTGGGGTTTCTGGTGAGGAGACTGACAGTGCTGTTTTAGTCAGAAAGCATGATTCATTCCCTGTTCTTTGGAGTAGTTCACTTTGCCACCCATTTTCCATGCTAAGCTTCTGGTGCTGGGGCAAAGGAAAGATCATTGGCAATGAAACGTCCCACTCTAACCACCACAAGCAACCAACTATAAAAACGCAGTACTAGCCACTCTTGAAAGGGGAACCTGGCATTTGAAAGATTGGCTATTTAACACGCCTCAGAATAACAATGTCTTTATTGTTTTAGATTTCAGCATATAAAAATAACAATAACCTATCTTAAAAGCTATGACTTCCAAAGAGGACTCAAACCCTAACAGCCAAATGATAAAATACTTGAACTAAGTATGAATGAAACACTAGAATAATCACACTATTAGTATTTTACAGAACCAAAGAGTTTCTTTTTTTTTAAGATTTTATTTATTTGACAGAGATAGAGACAGCCAGCGAGAGAGGGAACACAAGCAGGGGGAGTGGGAGAGGAAGAAGCAGGCTCATAGCGGAGGAGCCTGATGCGGGGCTTGATCCCATAACGCCGGGATCACGCTCTGAGCCGAAGGCAGACGCCCAACCGCTGTGCCACCCAGGCGCCCCAGAACCAAAGAGTTTCTGAAGTATTTTAATTACAACAAAACCAAAATAGCAGGATGGTCCCTCAAAGAACGAACATTATACTCTGATTATGATTGTTTCTAAGGAATCACAGCCTCTTAAAAGGAGAGTTAAAGCTTATATGCCCTTGTTGTTAACCTGTAGTTACATTTGACCCTGAGCCATTTATCCCACAGAACTGACCTATCTAAACAGCTCATACTGTCCAGATATTGGTCTCATTTTATTTTATTTTTCACTTTTTTAGAGAGAGAGAGAGCATGCACACATATGCACAAATGCATGAACAGGGATGGGGAGGGGCAGAAGGAGAGAATCTTAAGCAAGCTCCATGCGGAGCCCGACTCAGGGCTCGAACTCATGACCCTGAGATCACAACCTGAGCTAAAATCAAGAGTCAGACACTTAACCAAACCAAGCCACCCAGGTGCCCCTTGGCCCCACTTTAAACATTTGATTCTCCCTGCTTTCTTTCTCCAGGAAGTTCCGTGTCCCTATAAAAATGGTTTTCCTTCATAATTTTCCCCACAACGCAAATCTAACAGAGCCCCTGATCAAGTCAGTAGCGCTGCCTAAGTTTTCTCTTTTCTTCTAGGGACTGATGCAGAGTTGCAACCAGATGCATGCCTCCTACCTCTTCCAGCAAGATAAGCACTATGACCTGTCCTACGACACTGGGGACAAGGCCTTACAGTGCGGACGCCACGTCGATGTTTTCAAATTATGGCTAATGTGGAGGGCGAAGGTGAGCACGTGTACATTGACCGAGTGTCGCCTAAAGACAGAAACTATATCTGGTGACCCTTTCATGAAGTTAAACATTGATCTCCAAATCGAAAACTACCCGAGATTGTTTCTTTGATCCCACATCTAGATATCCGCCTCCCGCACGGGCAAGGACTGAAGCCAAGTTGCTTCTAATACTCACCCATCTAGAAAGCAAACCCAGGTTGCTTTTACAACAGAACATCTGGATTCTTTAGAGGCGTGTTGTTGTTGTCGTCTCTCAACTCTTGGTTTTTACGCAGTGATTGATCCCTCGGGGAGGATGATGCCCTCTTTTTGTTTGGAGGACAAAACCCAGCACGGTAGCTTCCTTTCCACATTTCAAGGGATATCGTCTAGTTACAAAGCTTTTTCTTTAAAAAAAAAAAAAAAAAAAAAAAAAAAACAACCCTGGAACTACCCAGTGACCTCCTTTTGTAAGATTTCTCCGTTTAGCCCAGAATTTAACTACACTTGATCGCTCCTCTCAGAAACAGAAACTCTGTAAGCAGCCTTCAAAGAGGATACCTGCATGCTGAAATGTAAGCAGGCTGGAAAGATCAAAGCTTTTCTTTCTCATTTGGACCAGATTCCTGATTTCAATGTCACAAATCAGTGACTTCCCACCTGGTTTCATTTACCTCCCACAGGAGGCAATGGCCAATGCCAGCTTGACGTGCCAGAGACACCCAACTGCTAGAAAACCCATCCGCTCAAAGAGTCCACAAGGGAAACTTGACAAAGGAAACGAGAAAGGGCAAGGTTAGAGGGAGGCTGGCATGCCCCGCGGTCCTCTATGTTGGAGGGAGGGGCCACGGATTGGGCTGGATGGTTTCTCAGTAGCCCACACAAACAGGGGGCCCTTCCATCCGGGGGACGCAAGATAACTTGGTCGGCACGAGTGCGACCTGCCAGGATGAGACCACAGACTGTGCTCTTGCCCGGGTCTGTGTGAAGAGGCAGGAACCACGTTCACAGCAGCAAGTTCCCTCTGCCGCGGCTTGTAAGACGTTTCAAAGTCAACTGAATGCCTTGAGCAGTGAGAGAGGCAGAGAGCTAACAAGAAACCGAGAGGGCTCGGGAGTGAAATAATGCAGTCAGCAATAATGCAGTCATCTTACGGAAGCTTCCTTAGATCTATTCAGGAAAAAGGCAGTTTAAATAGAAAGATGGTCTCACTTAGTGCAGAAATAACTCTTAGAGGGTTTCTGGGGTTGGCTGGGCTGACATATTCTCAGACAGACCTCCGTAAGGGTCTGTGGCCAGCTGAATTTCCTCTGAGCGGCTGCCTGGAGTTGTTCCCCTGGTAAAGGTGGTGGGATGGGCAGGGGCCCCTTCCTCTCTCGAAAGATGAGAGCCTGACAGGGACACTTCCTGGGTCCCCACCACCCAAGATGAGACTCATTCTGTTGGAATGAGTCTCTTTTGGCAAAAATAACTAAATCAAGAACAGGAATTATTGGTGTCCTCTCAAATCGTTTAAAAATGAGTAGGTTTTTCATTTCCTTAATTGCTGGGAATCAAACAACGAGCGTGAACATCAGCTGGGTAGTTGAGGAGAGCTCGATCTCTAGATATTGTTCAGGATCAGCCTTTCCGCCCCCTTTCCCTGCGGTGTTTCTATTAAGACGACGATCATTAGCTATATTCGCACAGAAGTGCTCCTCTCATGGTTCATCAGTTCCTGCTGCTCCTTTTCCATCTGAAGCCCCCTCGCCAGCATGGGGCAGCGGTTGGCTGTAAGAGAAAGAACTCGGAGGCCATCAGGTGTGAATGAAACAACAGGAACGACTGAAGCCTGAAATAAGGGCCAAGGATCTAGACCCGAACGCACTGAAGCAGAGGCATCAGAAGAGGGAAGAAAAAAAGAAAAAAAACAAGGAACGACCTCAGCGGCCACGTAATTTATCCATAAATGAGGGGTGCGTATTCCTTTAATTCCTCAGGCCAAACCCTGAGTATCTAGACACGGAAATGGCAAAAACTTCATTTGCTTTTCGACCTAAAGCTGCATGTTTTGCAAAATGAAATGGTAATAGTGAAAAGCCCTAAGCTCAGTCCTGCAATCCAGAAGAGGGGGAAGGGTAATCACACTTTTGTCCGAGCTCTCTAGTGACGCCAGCCAGGGAAGAAGTCATCCTGCCCTAAGAAGAACCGAAAAAGAGTTGGCTATGACATTCTATCTCGTATCTCCTCAGGCATGAGAAAAGGATCTGCAAAAACAACCCTGAGGAGCAGGCAGCTTTCATCAGGAAACCCTGTTACTGGATATGCCTGGAGAACGCGGTATTCAAGTGAAGCCACATTTTCTCCTTAGCAATACAAACCGCATGAAAACTAGTAACCTAACTATAAATATTCCTTAATCTGTTAATGACTAATGGAGCTAAATGCACTAATGACAGCCATCACATTAAGCCCAAGAGAACTTGATGAAAGCAACTGTAGGCAAAAAAATAAGCCTCTTGATGTGAATGCTAGCAGGCAGTCCAGGCGGTAATACCATACGTAAGCCTGTCATGAGCAGAGGCCCTGTGCCTGCCCTCAACTCTGTTCTTAGTGAGGAGATCTTTCATTTTGTCTGTATTTTATTAGAGAATGCTAAATACGACTTGATGATTATTTTCCAGATTTTACAGATTTCCTCAGTGGTTAAAATTCAGTGTAGATAGAAAAAAACAAAAAGAAAGAGAGGAAGGAAAGAAGGAAAGAGAAAGAAAGAAAAAGAAAGAAGAAAGAAAGAAAGAAAGAAAGAAAGAAAGAAAGAAAGAAAGAAAAAGGAAGGAAGGAAGGAAGGAAGGAAGGAAGGAAGGAAGGAAGGAAGAGATAGAAAAAATGAACATACCTTGATTTTAGGTCTACCAGCATGGCTTACTATGTAACTACCTAGTTTTCATGGTAAATCTCTCTGTGTATGGTTATGCATATCAGCAGATTTCCTTATCATTTTCTGTGATTGGCCTCCCTCATTAAAAATGTAGATAACAGAGGGACTGGCAAATGGCTGAGAAAAAAAAAAATACCAGGAGAAAACTATTAAAGGGAAAGTAATGCCAGGCACCCTTTGCTGAGTGACTGAATGAATGTTCACTTTCTCTCTAAAATATTAATTTATTTTAATAAGTATGTAATGAGTATCTGTTATTGGGCCTGATGCTGGGTGAGATGAGGGGACCACAATTTTCCAGACGAGGTAAGATAAATGCACAGATAACCATCACATAAGACAGAACATACCTGGTTGTAAAAGAGACACAGACGCACCTTGAGAAGTTAAAGGATGGAGAGCCCATTCCTAGTTTGAGAGCCAAGAATGATTTATTAAGAGGTTGCCTCGGAGATGGGTCTAGAACAGGATAGGTACAATACGTAGGATTTCAACCAGCAGAACTACATTATCAACACAGTTAACCTGGTGCCGATAGAAATGGTTCCTCAGAACATACTGTGTAAAAACACTGCCCCAGGGATTAAAAGTAGATTTCCATTCATTCATCCACTCATTCAACAAACATACATTGAGCACCTAATATATGCCAGCCCTGCTGGTAGGAGGGGGACAGTAGTGAGCAAAAGAAACACCTTGTGGAATGTGTATTTCAGCCAAGTCAGTCCAAACCAATCCTAAGCGTGTGGACAATGAGGGAGAAAATAAAACCATCTTTCTCCCGAAGCTCCCTCAGCGTAACTCAGACAACAGCGTCCAGACTTTCACTTAGGCGTGCCCCTCAGAGATCTCAATTTCCCTCATAGCAACCCAGATCATGGTAATGCCACACCTGATCGAGTTTTCCAGGGGCTGTCGTCACTCTCAGAATAACAACTGTGGCATAGGACAGCAACTCAGCAAGTATTTGATGAATGAGTACATTTTGGAGAATCTCCTAAAAACCTTCAAAACCTTGAAAATAAAATATGGATCTTATTCGCATAAATACCCAACACGCAGAGACAGGCTTCAAAGGGCACACTAGAGTTTTCGCTTCCCCTTGGACCTTTTTAGCTTACAACTAAAGGGATGGTTGGGTTACTCCTGATCTTCTCGAATGAAGTCCTAGACTAGCAAAGGCCAGAGGGCTCCCCCTCCAGTCTGCGATAATCCCAGTGCCTTTGCAATACAACCAAACTCCTTTTCAGAGCATTCGTTTTACCTTACCGTGCCCCTGTGTGGCAGGGAAATCACACAGGCACCACCTTTCCCAGGAGACCAGTAAAAAGATTAGCCAAGGTCATGGGGCTGGCCAGGGTCAGAGTCCTGTTGGTCCTGGCCATATCCTGGATCAGGTACGTGCAAGTTTAAAGCCAACCCTACACTGGTTCAAAGGGTCCAGTTTGGAGAACAGTTAACTTCTCTCCCTCCTACCTAGGGTCCATCCCCAGTATACCCAAACTGCCAGATCAGTCCAAACCAACCCCAAATCCTTGGCACCACAAAGTCATAGAGCGCATGGTATAGGCTGTGGCCTGGGTGTTCAGGCATCAATCGGGACCCATCCTTGGGGTCATCAGGAACCAGTCAGACTCTCTGATTCATCAACTAGGGCAGCAATCTCCATAGAAAAGATTCCTGAACCCATCAGATTTCTTTTAAGGCTTCAGATGTTAAAGTCACTGGCTATGCTGAGATGATGAGACCGTCAATAGGAGTGTGGGCCCGTCTTACGTCCATTACAGCTGCTCCCTCCAGTTTCCATGTTGGGTTAGTCACTGGTTGGCCTCTTCTAAGTGCTCCTGGGATGCGCATTAGCTGTCTTCTAAGCTTTCTATGAGCGCTCCACAAATGCTGGGGGAGTTAGGAGGAAAGCCATTTTGAAAAGTAATTCCCTGGAGTGTCCCAAGGTCTGTTAAACAGCTCCAGTCCATGGCTGTAGTGTTGTTTTTCGCAAGCCCAGATCCTGGGCTTCCACAGCCGGAAACAAAAAGACCTCCCTGATAATGTTCGCCCGTTACAAACATATGAGTGATTTATCCCCAGAGGAGAAATCTAATGAGCTTTGCAGAATGACAGGCTAACAAAGCATCTGTGTGCCCCTTAAAGATTCATATATTCATTTGTTCAACAAATATTCATTGAGTACCTACCCTATTTGTTCTATAATGGGAGTACATTGGTGAACAAAAGCAGGGTCTGGAAATGGTAAATTTTCATGACGGACAGGAGCTAAGCAGGCCTGCTGGGGGCTCTCTGGTGCTGCTGCTTCTCCGCAGGAAGAGAACAGCCCAGCCTCCTGTCATTAATGACTTCCATAATTACCCCTCGGAATGGCAGAGGCAAATTTTCCCCTTGAGTAATCAAAATAATTGCCTAGAGAATGGGGGCTCGGGAAGAAAAGGAATCCTCGGTAGGGAGCTGTGATGACATGAAAGGAACAAAAACACCTGAGGGGAGAGCATCAAAGGAGAAATCATCACCAGGGAAGGCTCTGGAAGCAGAGTCTTATGCAAGCAAAGTGGGGACCAGAGCGGAGGCGGAAGTGGCAGAGAAAGCCTCAGTCTCCGGAGAGATTAGTCCCACAGAGAGCCCACCCGCCTTTCTCAGCCTGCCTGATAAGCTTTCTTCTTTTCTTATTCAGGGCACTACTGGGTTTGAAGCACATATTGATAAGTGCTTGGAGCTGGCAGAGTATTTATACAATATCATAAAAAACAGAGAAGGATACGAAATGGTGTTTGATGGAAAGGTGCGTATTCCTGTCCCTATGATCCCCAAAAGTTGAGTCAGTTCCAGTTCCTACCAGTTCTCATCACTGATTTTTTTTTTTAAGTCAATTATGTATTGTCTAGGTAAGCAGGACCATTACCAAGGAGAAGCTGGGCTGATGGGGTTGCTGTTCTGAGCTGTAGTAAAAAAATCAAACTCACAAAACAGTAACTCTGTATAATGTGGTGAAAGTCAGGCACTCCAGAAGCGATAATGGATTTAAAACAGATTCTATTCGGAAGCTGCAGAATAGATTTGAAATGTGCTTGGAATTTTCTCAGTTGCCACGATGGGCCGAGTATGAATGTTACTTTCCTCCTTGTAGCCTCAGCACACAAATGTCTGCTTCTGGTATGTGCCTCCAAGTTTGCGTGTCCTGGAAGACAATGAAGAGAGAATGAGCCGCCTCTCGAAGGTAAGTGATACAGGCTCCTCTGGTCCAGACATTGGTGCATCCATTGGGCCTTGCACATGTGAGGCGTCTCTCTGACATGCGTTTCTAGGAGAAATCCACCTTGACCTTGGTGTACAGGCCCACGCCCCTTCATGGGCTCCTACAGAACCAGGCCATTCAGAGCTGGTATATCCAGACTTCTGACTACTCTGTTTGCTTCTTTTCTTCTGAGAGCAAATTTATGAGAGCTTAAAATAAGCAATCAGGTGACAGCTTTCCTGCCATTCACGATGCAGTAAGAATCCAGGACAGGCAGGAAGTTGCCTGTCCTGCCCAGCAAAACCTGTGTTATAAGCACAGAAAGAGACTTCAGGCACCAGCAATGGTTAGAAATCAGAGCTGAGGCTGTCCCTCTTGAGATGCCAAGGTCAAGGCTACCCTGTGGAGTCTTTAGAGCTGTGGTGAACCCCAGAAGGTATCGCGGCAGGAAACAATACTAATGGCCACTGTGTAGAGCGCATGTTGTGTCCCAGGCTCAAGTCCTATCTAGTTTTAGATCACTCAACTATCATAAGTGTTAGAGACGACTAAAGAAGACGATCTGGGTGATACAAACAGACTTCATTTACCACTTCATGAAGCAGACAGCCTCCATTCCCAGGGATCCAGAGAGCTGCAAAATAAGGTGGAAAGCAAGAAGCTTTTATAGAATAAACAATAAGGAAGAGGAAGAGAAAGATAGAAAATGAATAAGGAGAGGCACCTGGGTGGCTAAGTTGGTTAAGTGTCCAATTCTTGACTTTGGCTCAGGTCATGATTTCGGGGTCATGGGATGGAGCCGCGTATCAGGCTCTCTACCGGGCATGGAACAAGCTTGAGATTCTCTCCCTCCCTCTGCCCCCCCCCCATTTGTGTGCATGCATGCATTCGCTCATGTGCCCTCTCTCTCTCTCTCTCTAAAAAAGAAAAGAAAAGAAAATGAGTAAGGAACAACAAAATAAGTATAGAGCGTAGGGTTGGCTTGGCACTGGGGATGGGCTAAGTGGATATTCCATGTTTCTGGTCAAGCAGAGCCTTTACAGGGTTGTGAAAGTTAAATGTCCATTTCCTGATGTGACATCTGGGCAGGAGCACATTAGAATCAGCTTGAAGCTTTATAGAAAACACTGATGACCAGGTATTAACCCTGAGAATTTAACTCAGTTGGTTTTGGATGGGCTTGGGAATAGTTCTAAAAGTTCTCCAGGTGATCCCAATGTGCAGCCTAAGCTCAGAGCCACAGACCTAGAGGAATGCATGGAAGAAAGCTGCTAGGATGGGGATCCATCGGTGCATGTGTCTGGGTAGGAGGAGTCATGGTTGTGTTTGAAGTTTTAATGAAGTTGACTCATTTGCTCATTCCAAGAAATCAAGCCCAAGATGTGGGAGGGAGGGAGGGTGAGGGTCACATTGGAGAAGATGATAGGGAGACAAAAAGGGGCCTATTGTCGTTTGAGGGAAAAGAATTCATATTTTTTCCTGATGTTTTATGGTGTGGCTTCTTCACAGTATGTATCATCTTACCAATAACTAATTTTATTTAACAAGTTAGTTAGAAATTAGATGTTTCCATTTTTATTGGCTCTACCTCTTTAATGAACCTATTGACCAGACAGAGAATCCATGGAATAATTTGGCCGATTTAATTTGTTGAATCAATTCATTATTGCTGGGCTGAGGAATGGGGCAAGATGGGAAAACAGAACAGAAAGTGGTTTTTCCCATCACTTTCTGAGCAAAAATCAACTCTGAATTCCCCCCATATCAATACAGCTCTCTTCAGATGCCTCTCAGGTTTTAGCAAGTCACATGAACTGTGATGGGAATGGAGATTATTTCTTGGGGAGAGCCATTGGGATATTAGTCAACTATTTTTACACAGTTGGTAATTCAAATTTGAAAGTCGGGGGATTGCAAAATGAGTTCTCTTCATTTTTTCCTCTCCTGTGATTCCATTTTCCTGACTGGAATACAGAGAATTCAGCAATTCAGAGTTGGAATTCACAACAGAACCACATAAAATATCAAGGTTAACTTTTGTTTATTTATGTCAATAATTTTTCAGAGTTTCAGAAGTTTCTTCTTAAGTATAAAGCCCTTAAAGTATAATGTCCAGGGACCAGTGTATCTTCACACACTCACACACACACACATGCACACAATCCCAGAGGAAAAACAGTGGAGGTAAAGTAAAATAGATCACCTGTTCTATCCAGTATGGTATCAGTAGCCACATGTGGCATTTAAATTTAAGTCAATCAAAATTAGATTCAACCAGAAATTCACTTCTTCACTTACACTGGCCACACTCCAAGGGCTCAACTTGTGATCAGTGACTATTGTATCAGATAGTGGAGATATAACACATCTCTATCACCACATAAAGTTCTCTTGGTCAGCGCTGATATAGACCCAAAATGGGAGGAAATGTGGAGTCTTCTGTGCGGCATATGGCAAAAGAGAATTAAGTTAAATTCCGGACCCTCCAAGGAAGAATTCCTCTTTGTGCCCTCCTGTCTTGGTACACGGCTTAGCATACAGTAAGGGGCTCAAAAATGTTTGCTGAGATACAGTGCCGTTTGCACATGCCAGAACAGGGAGCAGAAACAACATTTAGGAAACCTAGTGGATCATAGGCCTTTCCCCAGAGCTCACACTGATGTGGGGACAGATATCTAGGCAACGAGTGGTTATTATGAAACAACCAGAGTCAACAACTTCGTAAGGGAGGCTGAGATTTGGGTTGGTGCCTTTCCTGCTGCCTGGTCAGGACTGTGAGTGTGCAGGTGGCCCATCATCACTGAGGCACAGTGGACACAGAAGGCCTAGGGTGCCACATGACCATAGGCAAATGCCTTAGACACCAGCAGGACCAGCAGGTGGAATTCATGCAGACATTCATCAGACAAGAATCCTGGTTCTTCATCATCACCTTCATCTTGTATTTTATTCCATTGTATTTGATCATTATCTGCATATCTCATCCCAGCATCTACCAGTCCTATGATGACTAATGGACTTCCAAAAGGTCAACAGTGGATTGAAAAGTACATTGGTAAGGAAGTAGATTGGCCTCCTATTTAAGGTGACACTCTTCCAAAGTCTATGTTGTGAAATGTAACAAGGAATTGAATTGGTGAAATTTGAAGTGTTAGGATTCCTACTTATGGTTATTCTGCTTTTGCATTTTTCCAAGAATTTCACTCATGTTTCCAAGATTTTGAAACAAAAAGGTTCTATGATACATAGTGAAAAAATAATTTCTGTGATTCCGTGACGCTTTAACCTGAGCTTTCTTGGGAGAAACAAATGTGGATTCACATTATGGGATAGTTCCCTGGTTATTGTTTTCTAAGGAATTGAAAAAGCTAATAACTCAAGGGAGAAAACGATAAGAATTCATAAGGCAGCCCCAAGAGCTCCTGCTGAGTAGGTCTTTAGTGAAATCTTCGACATGCAGCCTCTCTTTCCTGACTGTCTTTATTCAACAAAACCAAGAATGTGACCAAAAGAAAGCATCTAGAAATAAGTGAAAAAGCTATATACTCATCAGAAGAGTCAGAATCTTATTTTACTTCTGAACTTGCAATTAGTGATTATGCAATGAAGTAGACGTTCCATNTTCCTGCTGATTTTAGTTCATCCACATTTTCTGCAAGCAACCAAAAGTCATATGTATTTAGACAGCTGTGATTTCTCTGACCCAGCTAGCTTCAGCAACTGTAGGGATTCAATCTGACTTTACACCAAAAGTTGTTTGGGATGATACTGTTACCATTTAAATTTTTGACCTTTGATTTGATTTGATTTATCTGAAAAGTTAGAGATGATTCTCTTCAATAATAAATACCATTTCTATGTGGTTTTGCTTAGATTCCCCATGAAAATGAAATCAGAGTTTAATTCACTGAGTAAAGCATTACCATTATTTTTTATCAGTTCTGAAGAACAAGCGTGATTTATTACACAAATAAAAACTAAGCAATAGTTATGTGATTCTTCCTGAAATTCCTGCAGGCACATGGATTTGGAATTCCTTTTCTAATTTGGGATTTATCTTCCCAGGAACACATTGATTTGCCATCTCTCACAGCACAAAGTGATAAATTTCATGTCCTTATGCTAGAGTATTCTAGGAGATCCACTTTTAAAACTTAATCCCAGACTTGAGATATTTAAATTCTTTTTCATACTTATTCCCTGGGATGAGCCCAATGCTCTGTGTACATCCTCAGTCCTTTAGGGGAAAGAAGGATCAACCCAACAGAAACATTCCTCTCTATATTACCTTCCTGTGTAATGAAAGGGCAGAAAGAGACTTAAGAACACGTTAACCTAGAATCAGAAAATCCCGGTGCTGGAATCATCATGCACATTCATTTTTAGATGAGGAAATCAGGTTTAGGATGTGAACTGAGGTGAAATGAAAGTGAAGGTAAACTCTGTCCTTGGTTTTCTATTTGGTAACTAATAAATAATTGGGCCTTATGGGAAATATGTCAATTTTACACATTGAGTCTTTGTTTTGGGTTGTTTGTTTTTTTTTACATTTATTTGGTCTTATTTTTAAAATTTTAATTCTAGTACAGTTAGCATATAATGTTGTGTTAGTTTCAGGTGTACAATATAGTGATTCAACACTTTCATACATCCCCTGGTGCTCATCACAAGTGCCCTCCTTAATCCCCATCACCTATTTCTCCCATTACCCCCCCCCAAAAAAAACACCCCTCTGGTAATCATCAGTTTGTTCTCTACAAGTAAGAGTCTGTTTCTTGGTTTGCCTCTCTCGTTTTTCTTTGATCATTTGTTTTGTTTTTTAAATTCCACATCTGAGTGAAATCATATGGTACTTGTCTTTCTCTAATTGACTTATTTCACTTAGCCTGCTACTCTCTAGATCTATCCATGTTGTTGCAAATGGCAAGATTTCGTTCTTTTTTATGCATGAATAATATTCCATTGTGTGTGTGTGTGTGTGTGTGTGTGTGTACATATATATACACCACCTTTTCTTTATCCATTCATCAATCAAAGAACACTTGGGCTGTTTCCATAATTTGTCTATTGTAAATAATTCTGCTATAAACATAAGGGTGCGTGTATCCCTTTGAATTAGTGTTTTTGAATTTTGGAGGTAAATGTCCAGTAGTGTGATTACTGGATCGCAGACTAGTTCTATTTTTGACTTTTTAAGGAAACTCCACACTGTTTTCCACAGTGGTTGCACGAGTTTGCACTCCCCACAAGAGTGTAAGAGGATTCCTTTTTCTCCAGATCCTCATCAACATTTGTTGTCTCTTGCATTTGTTTTAGCCACTCTGACAGGTGGGAGATGATATCTCACTGTAGTTTTGATTTGCATTTTCCCGGTGATGAGTGATGTTGAGCTTCTTTTCATATGTCTATTGGCCATCTGATGTCTTCTTTGGAGAAATGTCTTCTGCCCATTTTTTATTTGGATTTTTTGTTTTTGGGGTGTTGAGTTTGATAAGTTCTTTATAGATTTTGGATACCAACCCTTTATCAGATATGTCATTTGCACACTGAGTACTGTGAAAATGAAAACCTCATGTAAACCAATGGTTATTTAAGTGTTGATGTTCAAAAGTCACATGCTCATAACCGCATTCGATTTGAATGAAGCTATTCTTCATTAAAATGAATCCAACTATGATGTAAGGTAGAGTCCCCATTTTGAACTGAGTTACTTACTATGTATATCTAATTAAGTCTAAAGCTCCCTGACAGCCATTCCTGGTTACATATTTGCAGCAATGAACTTAAATGATCAAATGTTATATTTGCAAACTCCAATGGTAAAATTTACGTGAAGAGATCATACACACAGACCTAAGTTAAATGTGTTCCTCTTCCTACATAGCTATCCCTATTATTCTACTCTTTATAATCAGTAAGGACTTGGGGAGCCCTCAATGTGCACACAGTGCTGGTAACCAAAAGACATAAAGGACACTGTGTCTGCCCTTCAGAGATTGCAGTTTCAAAATGGCGGAGATGGGATGTATTTTCTTGTAAGTCATAAGACAATGGGAAATATTCTGTAGACAGACTCTATGGGTAAGGGCCATGTATTTACCACTTTAAAGAGAAAAGATGCTACTGGACTAGGGAGTCAGGAAAGGCTTCATCGTGGTTGGAGGTCTGTGGTGGAGTGTTGGGGTGCGTGTAGGGTGTGACCTGGAAGAGAAAGGGGACTTGGAGCCAAGACAACAAGTGTGACACAGTAAGACTGAGGACAAGTGTGAAGGGGAAAAAAATATATGTGGCACATTCAAGGGATATTGACTGTAGGTCTTGTCAGAGTTGAAGATTGAATTTAGTGAGCACTGGAAGATGAGTCCTCAGAGCTGGGGGACAAAATACCTTCGTGCTGAGCTCGAGAGTTTGAACTTCATCTCATACAGAGTCGTCAGAGAACTGCTGACACTGTGATCATTCTGGCATATGTGTGGTAAACTCTCGTTGGTGATCCACGTCTGTAATGTTAAGTCCTTGTGGGCTCTGCTTTGGGCCTCAGCTGATTTTCATTGTGGTTAAGGAACATATTTCAAAAAATCTTATAAACTGAGATAATACAGAAGGAGAATGAAAAGAACCTGGAAGGCTTTAGGGTCTCAAGAAAGAAAAGTGCTTTAAGGCCTCAAAAGTCTGCTTATTTTCAGATATCACTTGATATTGAGGCTTACCTCTTGGTAACCATTCTCTGAGCTATGTTCTATTTCTAGTGTTTTCACAGGTACTGAGGAATAAAACAAGAAGCCCTCCCCCAAATGTTGTATTGCTAAACTATTTAGCCTTAGAACCAATATCCAATTCTTCCCATTCTCCCAAATCCGTAACTACAAGTTGTTAAATAACAAAAACTCAACTGAATATATTTTAAAGATCTAATTGGCTTTAGGCAGCATCCCATCTAGGAAGTAGAGGGGAGCTCCAAGGGGCTACAGAAAGGGAGAGGTTTTTATTTTATTTATTTTTTTTATTTTAATGATTTTTTATTATATTATGTTAGTCACCATACAGTACATCCCCGGTTTCCGATGTAAAGCTCGATGATTCATTAGTTGCGTATAACACCCAGTGCATCATGCGATACGTGCCCTCCTTACTACCCATCACCGGTCTATCCCATTCCCCCACACCCCTCCCCTCTGAGGCCCTCAGTTTGTTTCTCAGAGTGAGAGACTAAGGGAGAGGTTTTTAAAGGCAGGACAGGGAAGTCACAAACAGAAAAGAGAATTATTTTGGGTGAGCTCACCTTTCTTTGGGGAAAAGGGTCTTATTAGGTGATTACCTCATGTTTCTTTGGGGGAGCCAAAGAAGTTAAGACTATAGTTAAGACTATATTTCTGGGGGAAGTTGAAACTATAGTTAGGTTAGGTATGAAGCCCAGAGTTGGTGACGTGGCCTAGCATGGCTCCATTAGGGGTCTGCAGTTTTCTTTTTCACAAAGTCAAGGATGACACGGAACACACCTGAGAGCCTATCACTTATTATTCATCTTATCACCTCCAAGAATTTGGATGTGTTAAACTGCTCTAGTGCTCTGATCCCCAAAAAACTTGGAGATAATTCCTTTAAGGGAAACAAATATGAGTCAGGTTGTTTAGTTAAAAACTAAAAATGCTACTTGATATTGGGTTCTTTTACTAGTGGAAGAGTCCCCAGGGGTCACCATGTGGCTCTGGTCTCCCCCACAGGTGGCCCCAGTGATTAAAGCTAGAATGATGGAGTGCGGGACCACAATGGTCAGCTACCAGCCCTTGGGAGACAAGGTCAATTTCTTCCGCATGGTCATCTCAAATCCCGCAGCAACTCACCAAGACATTGACTTCCTGATCGAAGAAATAGAACGCCTTGGACAAGATTTATAATATCAGCTCGCTAAGCTGTTGCAATTCTCTAGGTAGACAATTAAGTTGTCACAAACTGTGTGGATGTATTTGTAGTTTGTTCCAAAGTAAATCTATTTCTATATTGTGGTGTCAAAGTAGAGTACAGTTTAAAAATCCAAGACATTGCTCCTTTTACAAATCCTTTCCTAAGTTTAGAATACCTCTCTAAAAATTAGTGACAAAAGGCTGTGTTCTAATCAATAATGAAAAGCTTAAAATTGTTATAAATACTTCCCTTACTTTTAATAGAGTATGCAAATCAAGCTTTATTTTCACTTCAGAGTAGTAGGATTGAATAGTTCCAAATGGCCCCTGAATCCTAAAAGGTTCTTTGGGGGTGCAGTCCAAAGGAGAAAGTGCATATAAAATGTATGTTGACAATAAAAACTCTTGCCTTTTTCATAGTATTAGAAAAAAAATTTTCTAATTTACCTATAGCAACATTTCAAATGTATTTAAATACATATAATTTTACAAAAGGAAAATATATATATTAAAAAGAAATCCTATTTTGTAACATATAGATTTTTATTTTATATGGGTTATACAAACTGCAGGGGCAGATATAAAAACTAAGCCAGATTTTTTTTTCTCTTTCTTTTAATGGAGGCACAATAAACACTGAGGAAAGTTATTCTGAAATATAGGCCCACAAAATTCTTCAAAGGTAAATTGCCTTCTTTCTATTCATGTGACGGCTTATCATATCTCTAAAGTTAGTATTACAAAACAAACACAAGAAAACATTGCAAGTTCTCGAAAATAACTGACCAGATCAACAATACGATTCTCTTCCCAGTTGAGTTTTCCGCCCAGTTGACCCTGAGCAGACCCACTCAGTAATCAGGACAAATCAAGCTTCCTCTTAGACTAAAACTAGGGCAGTTGTACTCTGCTTTCCAGTTCGGCTTGTTTGGAACAGAAGCTAGATGCTTATTCTTGAGGCCTCTTCCCAAACAGTATTCTTTTATTAGGCCATTTGGATTAATTAGGGAAAATAAAAATAAAATCTAATTGGCCTGAGCAAAAAGGAATGAAGCACACTCCAGAAAATTAAACTCGGCCTTGAGAGAAGAGATCTCTGTGTCATCCTGGGCACCATATTGTCACTGTCTAGGAAGGAGTCATTTACCTCCTGGATAATTGCTTATTCCCATTCCCTCCCCTCTCCCACCCACGGAAGTTCTCTCCTGCTAGGCTCCTCATCCCTGGAATCCCAAATAATTAATTTCTATCCCACGGGTGGTTATTTTCCTCTCATGAAGTGAGCTCCTCACCTGAGATTTTGAGACAGCATCTTAAGACCTTCTTTTATCTGCCTCTCGTCAAGATCCAAAGTGACCAGAGTAGGCAGAGATAGTAAGATCCTTAGAATTCGGGATAATGTTTTAAAGCATTCTTCCTCCCCTGCACACCTGATGGAGAGACCCAAGCTAACAAGAGCTCCTATTGATATTTGTGGGGCCACAGTTTGTCGGATTCCAAGTACTAGTGTGATGACTACAAACTCTTCTATGCTGACTGCAGGTACCAACTTAGAATATTCGTCCTTTCTGTATGTACCTTAGAAAGACTACAGGCATACAAGAGAAGAAAGAAAGAAATCCCCTCTAATATAACCACAAGATCCAACCATCTGAAATCTGCATGAGCTTGCTCCTACATTCTTTCTCCCACATTAAATCCAAACACATTGATACTTGAACATAGGTTTGGGTCCTTCCTGTATAGGAAGCAAATGGGTTCCCTATGATGATTAAGAGAAAACTTTTATCTGTACCCCAGAATTTCATGAAGGAATAAACCTCCCATTCTAGGCTATGTCTAATGGCCAAGCATCCCTTTCCCTTCTAGAAATGGGCCATTGAAACTAAGCACATAGCCACCCATCTATCTTGAGCCTCAGGCCAAAAGGTCCTACCTCAGTGGCAGAGACACTAACTGTCAAACCCACTGTTCTGCTTGGAGAAGACAGTGGAGCCCAGGGCCCTGACCTGGACAGACCCCTCTCAACTCCAGGATGCTTATAGCCTGCAGTACAGACCCTCTATCAGAAGCTGCTGCTTTTTAACTTGATTGTATGATGGAATTTAAAAGGAGAAGCGTTTGCTCCTGTGTATGAAATTCTAGCAAATTAATTTTTACAAATAGGTTGTTTCCCCTACTTCCTGCCCCTTCCAGATCCTTCCCCAAGTTGGCTAGGAGTCTTGCTCAATCCTTTGCAGTGAAAACCCTGCCAACCCACCCAGGAAAGGAGGTAAATAAAAGCCTAATAGGTTCCAGTAGTCTAATAAAATATTCTTTAAAGTAGGTCTGTAATCTACTTGGGGGGGGGGGATGGTGGTTTTGAACAGTAGCTCAAATTCCCAGTGCCAAAGACCTTTATATGGGACCATCCTTTCCAAATTTTAGAAAAGTCTGGGGTTAGCTTAATCAGAATTGACATGGCCATTTTCATTTATTCAGCAATATTGTGTTTATTATTTCTAAATACTTGAAAAAAAAGTGTGGTATGTCTTTATCTGAGACGCATAAACGGTATTGACTTTGTGTACTGTCAAAAGGCTGCGAAGAAAGCAAAGGAAATCAATTGTGTGTGTAAATTGTGTTGCCTTCGTTGTATTGATAGTACTGTCTCGTCACCTCAGAGTGGGGTTGTGCACTTTAGCTCTGAACTGTACAGTGTTGCAGACCACGTGTGTTGCTGTAAAAGCTTGTACAATATATTATTGACATGTCTTTTTCTGTGTGGTAGCCGTATCGATATTAAGAACAACATCCGCATCTCTTCCCGCGCGCTCTCTCTCTCCCTCTCTCTGCTAAACTGTACGCCCTCCGCAGCAGCTCTAATAGAGAACATGCCCTCGGCTAAGCTCCCTACCGAGAACTCTCCTTTGAGAACTGTGTGATTGCACAAAAATGCAAGGTGAACGCCGCTCCGAGAATACAGGAGACCCGTATGGAGTGTCACAAACCGCCCAAATTGCAGGTATTGTCCCCGCTGGGGACGGGGTTTGGAGCAGGGGCTGCTCCTCAGAACACGGACGAAGCAAGCACGGGTGTAAATATAGCAGCAGCACAGGGAATCAAGACCCCTCAGGGTGGGTATCATCTTGCACGTGCTCTCCTGTTTTCAGATGCTACCTACGAACACTGTGTATTTATTCGTTTTGTGCTCTAAAATGCTGTTCCCGGTTGGTGTTTCTGAAAGACATCGACATCTCTCCCAACATTATGCCATTTACTAAAGACAGAAAAAAATTAAAAATATAAACACGTGCAACCTGTTCTTCTTACCAAATATAAACTTGTGTATGATCTAAGTATTTTATCTGTGTTGTCTCTCTAAACCCAAATAAATGTGTAAATGTGGACACAGATGGGTCTCTGGTTGCTTGTTTCTGACTTTGCCTTGTGTGGAGCTCGTTGTTAACGAGTTGCCTGAATACAAGGCCCTTACCTTGTCGCAGAGCTCAGAGTGTCTTTGGATCTTTGTTGGGGAAAAAGAGCTCTTACTTCTGCCGTCACTCTTACTGTCACTTCTGAAGGATATTGTTTTACCCCATGTGCTTCAATCCTTCAAGCAGATCCAGTCTTTTTTTTTTTAGAAAACATGTTATTATGGAAAATTTCACATACATATAAAGGTGGAGGAAACAGTATAACAAATTCCCGTGAAGTTTTCACCCAATGTCAATATTTACAGATTCAGAGACTGAATCTCATTTCACCCATTCCCCCACCCCACGTCCTCCCTAACACCAAATTATTTCTATATGAATCTGTAGAAGATAAGGGCTCCTAAAAACAAAACCAAAAAAGTCCTCAATACAATTATCACAACTAAAACAATAATAATATTGTCATAATAGTAGCAAATATTCAGTTAATGTTCTCATTTCCCTGGGTCTCAATTTAATAGCAAAACCACAACGAGATATCACTTCACACCAGTCAGAATGGCTAAAATGAACAAGTCAGGAGACGACAGATGTTGGCGAGGATGCAGAGGAAGGGAACCCTCTTACACTGTTGGTGAGAATGCAAGATGATGCAGCCACTCTCGAAAACAGTAGGGAGGTTCCTCAAAAAGTTGAAAATAGAGCTACCCTATGACCCAGCAATTGCACTACTGGGTGTTTACTCCAAAGATACAAATGTAGTGATCCAAAGGGGCACCTGCACCCCAATGTTTATAGCAGCAATGTCCACAACAGCCAAGCTGTGGAAAGAGACCAGATGTCCATCGATGGATGCATAAGTCAATCAGAGAAAGACAATTATCATATGATCTCACTGATATATGGAATTTAAGAAATAAAACAAAGGATCATAGGGAGAGAGGAAGAGAGGAAAAAATAAAACAAGAGGAAACCAGGGAGAGGGACAAACCATAAGAGACTCTTAATCATAGGAAACAAACTGGGGGTTGCTGGAGGGGAGAGGGGTGGAGGGACAGGGTAACTGGGTGATGGACATTAAGGAGGGCACGTGATGTAATGAGCACTGGGTATTGTAAAACTAATGAAACACAGGCCTGTACCTCGGAAACCAATAATACATTGTATGTTAATTAATTGAATTTAAATTTAAAAATGTTTTTTAAAAAGGTATTAGTCTGGAGTAAACAGATACTACTTCAAGCAGATGCGGGGCTGGGGAGGACAAAAAGGGGAAGAGGAGACAAGGTTTCTAGATAATTTCAATATGGCTTATAGGGGAACCAATAGACAACAGCCAAATAAAGAGGCAACACCTTGTGCATTCCTGCCTTCGTTCACATTATTCCCTCAGTCTGGGAAGAATCTCCCATTCTTCCTTGCTCTAGGGAGCAGTAGCTCATGGATAGTGTTACAACAATAACCTTCTTCATGAGGTTTTTGTGGGGGTTAAATAAAATGTATGTACTGCACTTAGCATGGTGCTTTGCATCCAAAAAGCTTTTCAACAATCTTGTTCTTGTAGTGATGCTGGTAATTACATATGACTTCTACAAGTCAGCTTTGTCGCCCTCCTCTGAATTCCCCAACTACTTGCTCTTGGTCAGTAGTGTTCATGGGCACTTATCTAACAGGTTCAGGCTGGAAATAGCATCTTTTGCATTTTCTTCTGCTCAATCCATGTAGATTATGAACAGTCTGTTTCTTATCCTTCTATGTTCTCTCTCTCCCTTCTGTCCCCACACACCCCTAACAAAATTCTGCAGTCTCCATTGGTGTCCTACAAGTAGAAGGCACTCCATCCATACTGTCACTGGATCTTCCCCTGGTGTGTGGTGTGATTCTAGGCAAGACAACACCGTCAGCTGAGAAATAGGGGGAGGGGGGTGCCTACTTGATCTCTAAGGAAGAATGTAGGTGGTTTAAGATTACAGGTTTATACTGCTGAATGGAAGAAGATATTTGCAAATGATATATCTGATAAAGGGTGAATATCCAAAATATATAAAGAACTTATACAACCCAACACCAAGAAAATCAAATAATCTGATTAAAAATAGGCAGGGGAGCTGAATAGACAATTTTTCAAAGAAGACCTACATATGGCCAACAGGCATTTGAAAAGGTGCTCACTATCACTCATCTGGGAAATACAAATCAAGACCATAATGGGGTAATATCTTACCTGCATAAAAATAGCTAGAATAAAAAAGGTAAGAAACAAGCGTTGGCGAAGATGTGGAGAAAAAGGAACCCTCGTGCACTGTTGGTGGGAATATCAATTGGTGCAGCCACTGTGGAAAACAGCATGGAGGCTCCGCAAAATATTTTATTTTAAAGATTTTATTTATTTATTTGATAGAGAAGAGAGAACACAAGCAGGAGGAGCAGCAGAGGGAGAGGAAGACACAGACTCCCCACTGAGCAGAGACCCCCCCCCGCCCCCGTTGGGGGCTCAATCCCAGAACTCTGAGATCATGACCTGAGCTGAAGGCAGACGCTTAACTGACTGAGCCACCCAGGCACCCAAAATATTTTTTTAAAAAAAGAAATACCATATGATCCAGTAATTCCACTGCTGGGTATTTACCAAAGAAAACAAAAACACTAATTTGAAAAGATACATGCACCTCTCTGTTTATAGCAGCATTATTTACGACAGCCATGATATGGACACGACCCAAGCGCCCATCGAGAGATGAATGGATAAAGGTGTGGTGTATTTGTAGATAGATATAGATGTGGTATATATATATAGAATAGACAAAGATACACACACACACAATGGAATACTACTCAGCCATAAGAAAATATGAGAGCTTGTCATTTGCAACAACATGGATGGACCTAGAGAGTATTATGCTAAGAGAAATATGTCAGACAAATACTATATGAGAGAGACAAATACTATATAATTTTACTTATATGTGGAATCTAAAAAATAAAACAAAACAAATGAGTAAACACAAACATAAAGCAGAAACAGACCCACAAATACAGAGAACAAACTGATGGTTGCCAGAGGAGAGAAGAGGGTAGGAGATGGGCAAAATGGGTGAAGGGGAGGGGGAGATACAGGCTTCCATTATGAAGTGAATAGGTCTTGGGAATAAAAGGTAGAGCATAGAGAATATAGTCCATAGTAGTGTAGTGACACTGTATGGTGACAGATGGGCTACACTTGCGGTGAGCATAGCATAACATATAAACTTGTCTACGTTGTACACCTGATATTAATGTAACATTGTGTGTCAACTATACTTCAATTTTAGAAATAAGTAAGTAGGGGGTGCCTGGCTGGCTCAGCTAGTAGAACCTGTGACTCTTGATCTCAGGGTTGTGAGTTCAAGCCCCACCATTGGGCATGGATCCTGCTTAAAAAGTTTTTTAAAAATCAAATATATAATAAATAAAAGGCCTAAGTGAAAAAAAAGATTACAGGTTTATAAATCTGGAAGGCCTTTAAGATGCATTAATTAATTCAGCTAACTTTTATTGAGGAGCTGCTAGATGTTTTCATATTTTCATTTTTTCATATTTAAATTTTTTTTAATCTTTTTAAAAAGATTTTATTTATTCATTTGACAGAGAAAGAGTACAAGCAGGGAGAAAGGCAGAGGGAGAAGGAGAAGCAGACTCCCCGTTGAGTGGGGAGCCCAATACGGGACTTGATCCCAGGACCCTGAGATCATGACCTGAGCCAAAGGCAGTCACTCAACTGACTGAGCCACCCAGGTGCTCGTATTTCTTTTAAAGATTTATTTATTTGAGAGAGAGAGAGAGAGAATAAGCAAGGGGAGGGGCGTAGGGAGAGGGAAAGAGAAACCCTGGCAGACTCCATGCTGAGCGCGGAGCTGGATGCAGGGCCCAACCCCACCACCCCAAGTTCATGACCTGAGCCAAAACCAAGAGCAGGACGTTCAAATGACGTGGTACCCAGGAGCCTCCAGATGCTTTTGCATATTAATCCAGCACCTTCATTTAACATATGGGAAAATTGAGACTCAGAGAAGTTTAGCCATTTTCCAAAGTCAGTGGATTCACAGAAAAGCAGCACTTTGCAATGGTGGCTGGACACTGCCACCATGCTAGACTGCCTGAATTCCTCCGGTCTACCATATCTCCCTACCTACATCTCCTACCTGCATTGTTACCACTCTCGCCCAGACTTGATGCCACCTGGCCTTTTCTGAGTCCTGCCTCAGGACCTTTGCCCATGCTATTTCCGCTACTGAGAACTCGCTGTCCCCAGAATTCACAGCTGGCTCTTTGTTCTCAGTCAGGCTGGGCTCCAATACCACCTCCTTGGCAAAGCTCTCCCAGACCAGCTGATATGAATTTCTTCACTCTTTATCATGCCATTTCATTTAATCTTTTCATAACAATGTTCTCATCATTTATTTCTCACAAACTTCTAAAATGCCTCAGTGGGAGATAACAGTGCAAACCATTGCCTATCCACAGAAATGTGTGATTCAAAAACAGAATTTTGGGGGAGTTAAGATGGTGGAGGAGTAGGAGACACCTTTTTCAGCCGGTCCCCCGAGTCGAGCTGGATAGGTACCAGACGAGCCTAAACAACCATGGAATCAGCCTGAGACGCAGGAAGATGCATCTGGATCTCTACAAATGAACATCTCCAGCGCTGAGTATTGAGGTACGAAGCGGGGAGCCGTGAAGCCGTGCAAAGATATCGGAAGATTAACAGAAGGGGGAGGGAGCCACCTAGTTCGGGCGCCGAGAAGCGGTAGCCACCTGCACGGGGGAGGTGGCGGACTCACAGACTGGCACCCGCGAGAGAGAGCGGACTGAGACCATGAGCCGGGGAACCTGCGTGACCAGACTGAAACGGAGCTCTGGTGCGCTCACTGGATACAGACTGAGACCGGGAGCTCCAGGAGCGCGCGGGGTTGGCTGGCGGTGTTAGAAACACAAAGGACAGAGACGTGCGGGCCCTGGAAGTGAGGGCTGGGACGCCGGGTGTGGGGCGCACATCCCGGGACGCTGCAGGGTTGAGCAGCACCAACAGAAACAGAGTTAAAGTGGCCAGAACATCAGTGGAGAACGGGCCGCAATCCCTCTGTTCTGTGACAGAGGCTGAAATTCAGCCGCTGCTGCTCTGACTCTCAGAAGAGGCACAACAGACCGCCAGGGAAAGCCGCCAGAGAACAAAAGCCTGGAAATACCGGCTCACAGCGTGCCCATCCCCATCCCCCCTCGCAGGGGACGCGGAGACTCTACCCAAACAGGGTTGCCTGAGTATCGGCGCGGCAGGCCCCTGCCCCAGAACACAGAAGGCAGGCTGAAAAATCAAGAAGCCCACAACCCGGGCGCCTGGGTGGAGCAGTCATTGAGCGCCTGTCTCTGGCTTAGGGCGTGATCCCGACGTTCCGGAAAGGAGTCCCTCATCGGGCTCCTCCGCTGGGAGCCTGCTTCTTCCTCTCCCACTCCCCTGCT
>NW_024425675.1:10284979-10292370 GCF_017311325.1 Ursus maritimus
TAAATCGTGGAAGGAGCCGAGATGCCCTTCAACAGATGACTGGATTAAGAAGTTGTGGTCCATATATACAATGGAATATTACTCAGCTATCAGAAAGAACGAGTTCTCAACATTTGCTACAACATGGACGGCACTGGAGGAGATAATGCTAAGTGAAATAAGTCAAGCAGAGAAAGACAACTATCATATGATTTCTCTCATCTATGGAACATAAGAACTAGGATGATCAGTAGGGGAAGAAAGGGATAAAGAAAGGGGGGGTAATCAGAAGGGGGAATGAAACATGAGAGACTATGGACTCTGAGAAACAAACTGAGGGCCACAGAGGGGAGGGGGGTGGGGGAATGGGATAGGCCGGTGATGGGTAGTAAGGAGGGCACGTATTGCATGGTGCACTGGGTGTTATACACAACTAACGAATCATCGAGCTTTACATCGGAAACCGGAGATGTACTGTATGGTGACTAACATAACATAATAAAAAATCATTATAAAAAAACCAAACCAGAATTTTCTCAGACTCTTTCATTGTCAAAATGAGAAAATTCATAGATGCATGTACAAGAAGAGGAACAGTATGCCCCATGCTAACATCCTGATGATACACAATTCCTAAAGGCTATTTAATTGTGCCCGGCCCTATGTTAGCTCTTTCTCATCACCCCCACCTCAACTAGAGCTTAAAATTTTCTATTATGTGATTCTTCACATTTTAACGGGCTTCTTACACTCTGCTTTTATGAATTAGATTTTTTTTTGTTTAATTTAATATTTGAGCCAGCAAAAAGAACTGCTTCCTAGTCCACTTAGGTGAACACATCTAGCTCTAAAATTAAACCCAAGGCAACGTCCAGGTAACTCAGTTTTTACCATCTCAGGCAACACCGTCTGAGGTTCCACTGACGTTCTCCAATAGCAAGGCCAGCCAGTGCCACCTTCTTTAATTTATCAGCCTATTAAAATACACATAGACAACTATATGTGGATATATACAAATATTCTATCTACAGAGTTGCATACACTTGAATATAATTACATAGATAAAAGTGCACACACACAGCCACTAAAATTTAATGGACTTAGTGGTATAATAATAAAATTCAAATCAATTCAAATTCAAAGATTTCAGTTATTGACACAAAATAAGAGTAAGCACTCACCGAACGCTCACTAGCTCAGAGCCCAAGTTTAAGGAGAACTGGAGGGGCTGATTTCCCAATAAGCAGGGGTACTATAAAAACAGTCCGTGATCATTGGCTGGTTAAGAGGCATAAATGTTTCTTTATGCCTATGAACGGGGAGGCCCAGAAAAGAAGGCCAGGAGCAGGGAGGCTGAGGAGAGTAACAGGTTCCCAGGAGAAACTGCACCACCGACGCACCCCCTTTGGCCACCATTCACCCTTCTCCCAACCCCTGAGCTACTGCTGTCTGAGGAAAATGTACAATAAAAATTGCTCTAAGAACTACAGATGGACAATCTCCTGCCGTGGCGACAGCAGATGATTGCATGGGAAAGGAAAGATGGGAGAAAACTGACGTGAGGGGCCAAGAGGGTGGATGGAAATAGCCCAAAGCCCGGGTGAGTGAACATGGCCCCCTCAGGTCTGCACGCCCCTCTGCTGAGGGACACCGGAGCTCTCTCTCCACACCCCGCTTGCCGAGTCCCCTCCCGGTAGCCCAATCGAAGGGAGCTACTCTCACTTGCCAAATCTCTCATTAGAAGACAACAGCTACTCAACACAAACCCTGACTCGGTTTCACCTCCCAACAAAGCCTTCCTCGCTTACCCTTAAGTAAACACACAGTGCTTGTAGACACTCGGTCCGTGCGATGCTCTCCAGCACGCGTGCTGCTTTGGAAACGTTCTCCAGCTGTTTGTCATCTGTTTGTCCGTCATACTGTCAGGGCAGGGACAGGCCTCCTACTCACAGGCTTAGAGATCTACAAAGATGCCGAGAGATCAGCTGGTTCCTAGTTTCGCAAACCCTGGACCGGAGACTCAGGCAGAGTGAAGACCTCTCCAATCTGGGGCAAAATAGAGAAGATCAGGGTCGCAGGATTTCTCTGCCTTTAGGGCCCGCAGTTCTTGGTCACGCTGCTGTGAAGAACGAAGAGGTAGACCGACAAAGAGTGGTGGGCAGCGAAGCAAATTTATTGAGCAATGGTATAAAGCTCCCGGAGAGGGAGGGGGCCCGAGAGGGTTGCCCTTGGAGTTTCTAAGTTTAGGGGGTTTCTGAGCTCTTTTGCAGAACTATCTTAAGCAATCGGTGCGCTGAGTCGTGCCAGTAGGGGCTTTGGTCACGTATCTGTCTACATATTAGGTTGATGTCCACATGCTGATGGTCTTTTATGGCTGACATCTAGGGGCTTATGTCTTCACTGCCCCCTTGCCCGTGATAGTGACAAATGCTTTGTGGTTAATTGCCTTATTTTAGGACGTTTTGCAAAAGTCTTTTCTGCAAAGGCTGCAAAGCAGAATATTAATGCAGGCCTGTCTAAGCTGTAAAACAGGATGTTAGTCCTGTTTTATGTTAGCCGTCCTGACTCCATATTTTCTTGTTGGGGACCCTGGCCCTGACTACCTAACTGTCCAACTCACTCCTAACATCAGGACAACAAAGAAGGGGTTTTGTATTGCCAAAGCCATTCATTTGGAAGGGAAGTCTCTCATCTTAGATGATGCCCTTGCTACATTTTGTTGTTGCTACTCATCAACGCCCTATCATTTCTAAAATGATTGTGATGGCAAAAGAGTGAGTTACCAACTCTGCTAACTGCATTTTTTATAGAAACCATAAATCTGAGAACCACTAATTTAATTAAATCTTTCAGATTCTCCCCACCCCAGCTCCCATTTCAGGGCACTTGATCAGCCTTTAATAAATGCAATTTACATTGACTTGAGTATTTACAAGCCAAATGGAAAACTGGGAGAGACTGTGCGTTGTGGTGTAGTCTCCATGGTGCTAGAAGCTACGAATCCACCAAGAATATTTTCACTTTCAAATTCGCACACATCCCCATACCCCTTGGCATTGGATTCCTCATTGATTGGTTGCATTTTATTGTGATTTAGCGAGGGCACTATAGTCTGGCCAGGCAAACTTATAAGATTTTCATTTCCCCCCCAGGCAACTGTTGAAAGATATTAGAGGGACGCCTGGGTGGCTCAGTTGTTAAGCGTCTGCCTTCAGCTCAGGTCATGATTCCGGGGTCCTGGGATCGAGTCCTGCATGGGGCTCCTTGCTCAGCAGGAAGCTTGCTTCTGCCTCTGCCTGCCACTCTTCCTGCTTGAGCGTGCTCTCTCTCTGACAAAATTAATAAAATCTTAAAAAAAAGAAAGATATAATCTTTCATGCTAATTCAAAAAACAAAAACTTTCAAAATTAGTCTTTGATAGATGGACGAGAAGCTCTCACTGGGAAGTATCAAAATCTCCTCTTTGCTTCACTCTGTTGACTTCAGATGAGTGAATTATAGGTCCGTTTCATAATCTGGATGTTTCCTATGCTCCAGTGAGTAGAATGGCAATTCTTTCTCTGCTTCACATTTCCCAAAGTTTCCTTGTCTGATTCAAACAGATTTACGCATTTGACACCATTTGCTGCTGCGTGGAAACTGGCAAATCTCAGCAACATACATCAAAGTGTCCATTTAGGAAAAGCACCTGGTTTAACATCTGTCTTTGTTTATATGGAGGAAGATCTGATTGGCAAAGACTTTATAAATCCAGGGATTTTCTTGATTCTTGCCTTCCCAGTTAATTCCTAGAAGACTGCAGTAGGGGCAAGGGAGGAAGATGAGTAGGAGGAGAGGGAAAAAAGCTCTATTGTGTTAACCTCTTTATCCCATATGTAAATGGGAGTATTGTAAGACCAAATAACTGAAGGGATTTGTTTAAACTAAAAAACAGTATTTTCCCAATGTATATGAGATTTTAAAATATATCCCTACTCCCATACCCTCACCTGATATTTTTTTTCATGGGTAATAGTAAAGGGATTCCAATCACCGTGTTCACCTAACCGCCATTGCATTTGTGCCCAGCTTTTATGATAAAACAACAAACCGGACATGTTAATTATGGAAGCTGAGGGTTCCCAGGGGACACTCTTCTTGTCCTTGCCATCTACAGAGGCATCGAGTCCCATTAACTTCCTCCCCAAGGACTTCCATGGCTAAGTACCGACAAATCTGATTTAGTATACGAGCGCTCATGAGTACTATCATTTCATGGCAGGCAGCCCCATGGAGTGAGGTTTGTGGCAGCCTGGAAACCCGGGCTCCTGCCAGGAGAGGTCGATCCCTGTGCTCACGTTTACATTTCCCCAACGAAGCAGCTGCTGGAGTCATATTGCCTGGCCTCAGATGCAGCTCTGCTTTTTATTAGCTCTGTGACCCTGAACTTCACCTCTCCGAACGTCTTTCTCTCATCTGTAAAGCAAGGATAAAAATAGCACTTATCTCATAGGGTGATAGTGAAGATTCAGCTGAGAAGAAAACCAAATCCCTAGAAGATAGCAAATGTTCAATGCGTGTTTGTTTTATTTTTATTCTGTGCCTGTAAGGACCAGGCTTCCAGATGCCAGATGCAAGCCCTTCATCCTTAACCAGCCTAGAGAAGATTATCCTGAATGCATACAGGACAGCAGGCTGGTGACTGTAGAAGCCTTGGTGACCATGGCCTTGGAGGTAATAGAGACTGGGAGGAGACCCACACAGGCTGGACAGGATAGCCGAGGAAGGAGGCAGAGAATAAGGAAGTAAGCTATGTTAGTTGGGATGAATTATCCAGTTCTTGTTTTGAACCCCTTTCCCCAAAGCACATCCTTGCCTCAGACAGGCACCCATCAGAGTTAGAGCAAAATGACACAGGACATCAGCTTTGGCTTCATTGGAATTGCTAATATGGTCACTTCACTAAGGCTTATGAGGTGCCATATATACAATGAGAATGAGTCATTGGGACACACCGCAAGAGAGAAGAGTGATTTTGTCTCCCCAAGCCATTGAAGAGCCTCCAACACCTCAAAAAGCAAGTAGCACAGAAACACTAAGAGTTCTGAGTTGAAGATCCTCCCTGCCCAGCATCTGTTGGCATGAGTCCTGGGCTGTAGTGTGTGCCCAGATAAACACAAGTAAACTAGACACTCACATGGCTGCAAAGCCACTCTCTACTTGCACTCCCGTCTCCCATTTTTGGAAAAAATGTTTGTGATCTTGATTAATCTTGATTTCTGCTGCTACTTCCCAATTAAGTCTTTAATCAGTCCAAGATTTATTTTGGAGCATGGTGCAACATATAAGGTTTTTTGTTTTTTGTTTTGATGGGGGAGGTGTTTCAGAGAGCATGGGGGAGATAATGGAGGGGCGGGGGTGGGCAGCGGGAGTGGGAGAGGGAGGAGAGTCTTAAGCAGGCTCCACCCCAAGCGCAGAGGGGGGGGCTGGGGAGAGCGGGAATTGATCTCAGGGCCCTGACATCATAACCCGAGCTGAAATGAAGAGTCAGATGCCTAACCCAGGTGCTCCAACTTTAAGAACTGTCTAAAAAATAAAAGATAGTTCTTTGCTTGTCATACCTAATCCATCTTTTCTCACCTAATTCAAAATTCCACTTCACCATTATTAAATTCTCAGGTATGGTTTTTTCTGTTTCTGGGTTTTGTGTTCTGTTCAGTTGACTGGTAGTCTTCCTCTTGTGTCAGTACTCTACTATTTTAATTTCTTTATAAAATATGTTTTGATATCCATTACAGATCTAGAGTTCCCCTTCCTAAACTTCTCTTTCAGTATTCTCTTGGCAATATCTACCTCTTCGTTATTTGAGGTGATTATTCTATGTATGCCTGACTTAAGCAGGTGAAACCCTTAAAAGAGGACTCAGCGCTCTCTGCAGCAAAATTCTCCTTCTTGTCCTCATGAAGCAAGCAGCCATATTGAGGAAGCCTACATGGCTGAGAACAAGGAACAGCATTGCTATAGACTGAATATCTCTGTTCCCTCACTCCCAAATTCATGTGTTAAATCTGAATGTTCAATGTAATAGTGTTTGGAGGTGGGGGCTTTGGGAAGTGATTAAGTCATGAAGGTGGAACCCTCATGAATGGGATTAGTGCCCTTCTAAAGGAGTCCTGAGAGAGCTCCCCTGGCCCTGTGCCTTATGAGGAAACAGGAGGAAGACCAGCATCCATGAACCAGGAAGCAGGCCCTCACTGGACACTGAATCTGCCAGTGCCTTGATTTTGGACTTCCCAGCCTCCAGAACTGTGAGAAACGATATACTAAGACAGTTTAGCAAGACGGGTGAATTTAAGCTCAATATGCAAAATAATTTTATTTCTATAAGCTAGCAACAAACAGGAAATGAAATTGATTTTTAAATATTTATAATTAGGATCAAAATTATCAAATAACTGGAAATAAATCTAAAAAATATCTGCAAGACCTTTATAGAAACATTTTTAAACATTGAGAGTTAATCAATTAAAATATTGTTTGGAAAACTCAGTATTCTAAATGTCTTTTCCCTATAAACTATTCATAGATTCAATGCGATTCCAATCAGAATCTTGGCTTTGTAAAGCTTGACAAGTTGATTATAAAAGACCTATGGAGCCCTTTCCCCCTTTCTTCTTTGTATTCCCAATTTTTCAGTTCAAAAGCATAGAAACAGGAACAGGGAGCCTGGTGGCCCACAGTGAGGTGTTGGAGCCTGGAGAGAATGGGGAAGGCATAAATGTGGGAGAGCCACCCTGCACAGTGTTGGAACATCCCTGAAAGGTCAACAACATAGAATGTGGTATCACAGACTGAAGGGAAACAACAGCCCAGCATGGGTTTTCAGAGCCTTGTGGGGGCAGTAAATCTGCAGAAGAGGTGGCCTGGCACAGAGTGTCTGAGAAAGGAGATAGTTACACGTCTCAAAGTACTTCTGCATAAAATACTAATGAATTGTAAAGTAGAAAGTTAACAGTCCAGAGGAGAAACCTGGCAGATACTACCTCCAGTGATCAACATTAACATCACCAACAACGGGACAAATCAAAATTGTAGGTCACATGAGAGGATGCAATGAGTAGAGGGCCACTTCAGTCATACCCTTGCTAAAAATGTGTGATCCGAAATTTTTAAAGATTTTTTTAAATTTGTCAGAGAGAGAAAGGAGAGAGAAAAAAAACAAACAAACAGGGGGAGCAGTAGGCAGAGGGAGAAGCAGGCTCCTCACTGAGCTAGGAGCCTGATGCGGGACTTGATCCCAGGACCCTGGGATCATGACCTGAGCTGAAGGCAGCCGCTTAACCAACTGAGCCACCCAGATGTCCCTGATCTGAATTTTATCACAAGGAAACACAAGAAAAACCCACATTGAAAGACATTCTACATTACTGCAA
>NW_024425675.1:10292395-10313321 GCF_017311325.1 Ursus maritimus
TACCTAATCCATCTTTTTCTCACCTAATTCAAAATTCCACTTCACCATTATTAAATTTTCAGGTATGGTTTTTCCTGTTTCTGGGTTTTGTGTTCTGTTCAGTTGACTGTAGTCTTCCTCTTGTGTCAGTACTCTTACTATTTTAATTTCTTTATAAAATATGTTTTTGATATCCATTACAGATCTAGAGTTCCCCTTCCTAAACTTCTTCAGTGCCCTCCTTTCAAGGGCCCACCTCTTCTCGTTATTTGAGGTGATTATTCTATGTATGCCTGACTTAAGCAGGTGAAACCTTAAAAGAGGACCTCTAGCGCCTCTGCAGCAAACACTCCCTCCTTCTTGTCCTCATGAAGCAAGCAGCCATATTGAGGAAGCCTACATGGCTGAGAACAAGGAACAGCATTGCTATAGACTGAATATCTCTGTTCCCTCACTCCCAAATTCATGTGTTAAAATCTGAATGTTCAATGTAATAGTGTTTGGAGGTGGGGCTTTGGGAAAGTGATTAAGTCATGAAGGGGAACCCTCATGAATGGGATTATGCCCTTCTAAAGGAGTCCTTGAGAGAGCTCCCGGCCCTGTGCCTTATGTGAGGAAACAGGAGGAAGACCAGCATCCATGAACCAGGAAGCAAATCCCTCACTGGACACTGAATCTGCCAGTGCCTTGATTTTGGACTTCCCAGCTCTCCAGAACTGTGAGAAACGATATACTAAGACAGTTTAGCAAGACGGGTGAATTTAAGCCTCAATATGCAAAATAATTTTATTTCTATAAGCTAGCAACAAACAGGAAATGAAATTGATTTTTAAATATTTATAATTGGATCAAAATTATCAAATAACTGGAAATAAACAAAAATATCTGCAAGACCTTTATAGAAACATTTTTAAACATTGAGAGTTAATCAATTAAAATATTGTTTGGAAAACTCAGTATTCTAAATGTCTTTTCCCTATAAACTACATCTATAGATTCAATGCGACCTAATCAGAATCTTGGCTTTGTAAAGCTTGACAAGTTGATTATAAAAGACCCATGGAGCCCTTCCTCTTTCTTCTTTGTATTCCCAATTTTTCAGTTCAAAAGCATAGAAACAGGAACAGGGAGCCTGGTGGCCCACAGTGAGGTGTTGGAGCCTGAGAGAATGGGGAAGGGCATAAATGTGGGAGAGCCACCCTGCACAGTGTTGGAACATCCCTGAAAGGTCAACAACATAGAATGTGGTATCACAGACTGAAGGGAAACAACAGCCCAGCATGGGTTTTCAGAGCC
This sequence comes from Ursus maritimus, assembly GCF_017311325.1. Classification (NCBI taxonomy): domain Eukaryota; kingdom Metazoa; phylum Chordata; class Mammalia; order Carnivora; family Ursidae; genus Ursus; species Ursus maritimus. Next base: position 10,293,671 of record NW_024425675.1, read on the forward strand.
GTGTGGGGGCAATAAATCTGTAGAAGAGGTGGCTCTGGCACAGAGTGTCTGAGAAAGGAGATAGTTACACGTCTCAAAGTACTTCTGCATAAAATACTAATGAATTGTAAAGTAGAAAGTTAACAGTCCAGAGGAGAAACCTGGCAGATACTACCTCCAGTGATCAACATTAACATCACCAACAACGGACAAATCAAAATTGTAGGTCGCCATGAGAGGATGCAATGAGTAGAGGGCCACTTCAGTCATACCCTTTGCTAAAATGTGTGATCCGAAATTTTTAAAGATTTTTTTAAATTTGCTGTGGAGAGAGAAAGGAGAGAGAAAAACCAAACAAACAGGGAGCAGTAGGCAGAGGGAGAAGCAGGCCTCACTGAGCAGGAGCCTGATGCGCGGACTCTGATCCCAGGGCAGATCATGACCTGAGCTGAAGGCAGCCGCTTAACCAACTGAGCCACCCAGATGTCCCTGATCTGAATTTTATCACAAGGAAACACAAGAAAAACCCACATTGAAAGACATTCTACATTACTGCAATCAACTCCTCAAAAGATTAAAAGTCATGAAAATCAAGGAAAGACTAAGGAACCCTTCTAAACTGAAAGAGACTAAGACACACAACATCTGAATTAAATACATGGCTCTGAACAGGACCTTCCTTGCTAGAAAGGATATTACAGACAAGTAACAAGACTTAAAAAGAATATGAGGATTAAATGATAGAATGTATAGGGCGCCTGGGTGGCTCAGTCGGTTAAGCATCTGCCTTCGGCTCAGGTCATGATCCCAGAGTCCTGGCATCAAGATCTCGCATCAGGCTCTCTGTTCAGCAGGAGCCTGCTTCTCCCTCTCCCTCTGCCTGCCGCTCTGCCTACTTGTGCTCTCGCTGTCTTTCTCTCTGCCAAATAAAGAAATAAAATCTTAAAAAAAAAAAAAAAAAAATATACAGTGGACACGGCTTGAATGGGTGCACTTATACGCAGATTTTTTTCAATAAATACAGTGACACGAATGATTCTCTTTTCAAATCGTATTTTCTTAAGTTTAACTATCCTTTCTTTTTTACTTTTATGCTGTTATTGTAAGATTATAGTATGGAATGACTACTATAACATACAACACAGGCTTCTAATTTCGACTGTTCTGGTACCAATAAAGTTATCCGAGTCAAGCAACAGATTATAGTAGTTTAATAAGACTTTTGGGAGATAAAAGGGTTATTCATCTATTTCTGACTTCACTGATCAGTCCCTTAACATCATGTCTAAGGTCATGTATTGAGTTCATTGGTCTGTCAGGGTTTATGGTAATTATGTGTATGAATGTAGCTTTTGACTTTGTAGGTATAAATGACTGATGGGAATCAGGCATAATGTAACAATTTACTGCAAATGGTTCTGGGGGAAAATTCTTTTTCCTCTAATTTTTCTTTTTTCTAATTTTAAGACTGTTTCAAAAAGTAAATAAAAAATAACATGAAAAGGTAAAAAGCCTTAGGAAATCATATCTTTTTCCTTGTAAAGGAAAAGCCATGAATCGGTATTTAAACTTAATAGTGCATAGGTTTTATGGCACTACAAAGATATATGCATACAACATGGCAATCAGCCTTCAGCAGGCTAATATACATCAAAATGATGCTGTCTAAATCCCAGGTCACATATTGCAGCAATATAAGAAATTGACAGAAATCACAAAAAGCTATGACTGCTACGCTACTGAAGTATTAATGACAACTTGGTTGGTGGGTGCTGTTTAAAAAGCTTGGTATTTGAGGAAGCTTGAAGAAAGCATAAAACCCAATAAGTGCTGGTTTCCATTATAAAATCTTCTTATAAAGTTCATTAGGTGCCAAGAAACACAGCTTAAAATATTATATAACTATATTACACACATAGTTCAAAACATCTTCCTTTAATAAAGATTTTTGCACAGCATACATTTAATAGGAAACGTATAATGTTATATATACATCCAGTAAATACATTTTTACTATTTATCTTTCAGATCTATAATAGCTCGACGTCCTGTAAAAAGCTTCTGGATGTTTTCCATAGAACTTGATTTAGATATGATTCAGAGGAAGGCGAGGGTATAATAGGATGAATCTGATTCCAATTCAGCAGCAGCTGAAAGAAAAGAATTCTATTCTTTATCTAAAATTACTGTCGTGGTTAACTACAAGTTAGTAAAAAACAAAGTTGAAGCTTTATAGTGTTAAGAATAATGAAAAATATCACATACAGCTACAATATAAAAATACAAGATTCCCTTTTAAATATATTTTCTTCATGGTTGCATGCTGAGTTAACGTTGGCTTAAGTATTATGGATAAATATAGAGACTTCTGGTTTTCTCATTACAAGAGAAATGACAAGGTGATGACAAAGCCCACCCATAATGCTAGTGTACTATGAACTAAAAAATCTACAGGCAATTGTGAAAGGATTGAATATACCTTTGACAGGTATAAAATAAGACATTAAGAAACAGAAGGGACATCCTAGTTTTCTACCAATATTGTCTGCTTTTTGGTGGAGGTGATATGTAAGCTGACACCTGAAGGACGAGGAAAAAGGGTGCCAGGTAGAGGGAAGACACATATACAAAGAACATACACAAAGAGTGAGGAAGAACACTTGTGGAGTTGCAAGCAGTCTACGCTGAAGAGGCGCTAGAGCAAAGCAGCACAGTAGGGTAAGCAGCAAAAGAGAAGGCTGAATAATCTGGCAAGAACCAAATTGATCTAGTGTTTTATTCTACGAAGGAACTTGGAATTTTACCCAATGGCAAAAGGTCAATAATGACAAATCAATCACTGGAGATTTAAATGTCACCTGTCAAGTGACAGCTATATGAACTACACAATGAACTATAATTGCTTCACTAAGTGTTACTAAGACAAATCTGGTTTTTGGTCTTATACCACTAAGAGCTGAATTTGAGAAAGCCCACATATTCAGGGTGACAGTTCCACAGGAATGGAAGAAGTGAAGGAAGAGTATAGCCAGAAATAATAACAGATACATAGACATTTGGGGATTTTTTTTTTAAAGTCTGAAACACGATGACTAAATGAGGAATAAGTATGTTCTTCAGTATGGTTATGTCTTACATTTTTTATTAGATATACATAAAAAAACTTTAATGTAGTACCTATTACCCAAACAATGGAAAGAGATGCCATTGACTATTCACAGTTAATTTCAGAAATTGATGTCTATCTTAATTCATAAATTTGGCAACATACCTTCTTCTAGTTCTCTAGATATATTTTTTTTAAACTCCTGCTGCACCTGAAAGAAGTCAAATATTATTTATAATGTCATGTTAAAGAAGAGATATTATTTTAGGAACTATATGTATCTTATGAAATGTGGTCTTCAAATAACACTTGCAGAGACTACAACTAAATTAGGGATTGCTTAAATAGAAAAATAATCACATAAATAAAATAAAATAAATCCCTACTTATTTTAATCTTAGGTAACTGAGAAGAAACATATGGAATGCTATTTAGATGAATCTGATAAAAAGTACCTTTAATATTGGTCTATTGAATACACAGAATTCTGGAAGAGGAGGAAGATGGTGGAGGAGGAGGGGACCATCGTTTCGTCCACTCCGTGGAATTCAGCTAGATAGCTTTCAAATGACTCTTAACGCCTGTGAGCTCAACCTGAGATCTAAGAAAAGAACGGTTGCAATTCTACAGATAGAAAAGACACCTTCTGCAAGGTAGGAGGTGCGGAGATGCGAATGCGAGGGGGATATATGGGAAGATAAACCGTAAGGAGGGAGCATCCACAAGCCAGCTTTCAGAAAAGTGATAAGCAGTCCGTGCAAATGGAACTTTTTAGAAGTCTGCTCGGTGAGGGACATCCCTGCTTGAAAGGCACTCAGGTGGAGCAGGGTGGAATCTAGGTGTGGACAGCCTGGGCTCAGGATCCCCGGAATCACAGAAAGAACACGGCTGTCTGAGTGTGGGAGAGTTCCCAGGCCTCTGAGCAGGGAAGCCGGCTGCAACCAGTGAGCGGAGGAGGGGGCTTTCAGCTGGGTGTTGCCATAAACCATGAACTGCCAAGGGTTGGGCGACTGCTCTCAGAGTGGTGGCCCAACAAGCAGAACCAGGGCAGACCCTCCTCCCACCCCTGGAGGAGCGGTGTGAATGCATGCCACAGGAGGCAACAAAGTTTGAAACCCAAAGGGGTGGCGGGGCTGAGATAAAAATGCTCGGTCACAGGCTGGGGGACACAGAGTGCAGACAGAAACCAGGGGAGACAGAAGTGTCCTGACAGCTCCGTGAGGGCACACCTGAAGAGTAGAGGGTGCCAGCATCCAGCTCCAGGGCTGACACTGGGAAACTGACATTTCCATTCTCATGCTCTAAAGTGGTGCGGAAAGCCTTCAGGGAACAAAAGCCACATAGAGCAATCCGGAGCAGATGACTCAGCCCGGCCCCCCTGGCAAGGGCAGTGCAATACAGCCGGGGAAACGACCCCTGAGAATCAGCGCAGCAGGCCCTTCCCTCAGAAAACCAGCAAGAACATCCCAGTAAGACCAAGTTTACAGAGCACACGGAACTGCAGAACTCCAGCACGAGGGGAAAATGCTATAAAGAATTCCTGGCTTTTTCTCATGATTCCTTAATCTTTCCACTTTAATTTTCTATTTCCTTTTCATTTTCTTATTTTGGCAACTCGTTTTTTTCCCAACTTTTTAAATTTTCATTTTTATACTTACGTTCTATCCTTTCATTGTATTTAACTTTATTTTTGCATATGTAGTTTCTCCTAACAAACAGACCAAAATACACCCAGAGTCTAGTGTATTACTCTGTTCTCATCTCCTACCTGATTATATTCTTTCCCTTTTTTAATTTTTATTTTATTTACTTCTTTGGTTTCAGGTCTCTTCTGATTTATTAGGAGTATATTTCTCTGGGGTCATTGTTGCTAGTTTAGTATTTTGTGCTCTCGTTCATCTATTCTTCTATGGACAGAATGACTAGATGGAAAAACTCACCTCAAAGAAGAGAACAAGAGGCAGTACTGACTGTCAGGGACCTAATCAGTACGGATATAAGTAAGATGGTGGAACTAGACTTCAAAATAACAATTATAAAGATACTAGCTGGGCTTGAAAAACGCACAGAAGACACTAGGGAATCCCTTTCTGGAGAAATAAAAGAAATAAAATCTTAAGAAATCGAAATCAAAAGGCCATTAATGAGACGCAATCATAAATGGAGGCTCTACTTCGGGAAAACCGTATGGAGGTTCCTCAAGACGTTAAAAATAGAGCTACCATATGACCCAGTCATGGTACGACAAGGATTTACCCCAAAGATGCAAACGTAGGGATCTGAAGGGGCACCTAGACACCAATGTCTACAGCAGCAATGTCCACAACAGCCAAACTGTGGAAACAGCCCAAATGTCCATCAACAGATGAATGGATAAAGAAGATGTGGTATATATAAATACAATGGAATAGTACTCAGCCATGAAAAACCATGAAATCTTAAATTTTACTTGATGTAGATGGAAATGGAGGGTATTATCCTGAGAGAAATAAGTCAATCAGAGAAAGACAATTATCATATGGTTTCCTACCTATGTGGTATATGAGAAACAGTGCCGAGGATCATAGGGGAAGGGAGGGAAAACTAAATGGCAAGAAATCAGAGAGGGAGACAAACCATGAGAGACTCTTAACTATAGGAAACAAACTGAGATTTGCTGGAGGGGAGGTGGGTGGAGGTTGGGGTAACTGGGTGATGGGGCATGAAGGAGGGCACGTGATGTGTAGAGCACTGGGTGTTAAACACAACTGATAATTAACTGAACACTACATCTGAAACTAATGATATATCATGCGTCAGATAACTGAATAGAAATTTTTAAAAAATTTATCACATACATAATGGGTAAGGTGAAATAAAACACTATTTGCTTATCTTTTCCAGACTTTTTGAGCTATAATTAACTAACAAAAATGATATATTTAAAATTTTAAAAATTGGAGGCTGTAACTGCTAGGAGAAATGAGGCAGAAAGGACAAGTAGAGATATGAAGACAAAATGAGGGAGAATAAAGAAGCTGAGAAAAAAGAAACGACTGGATCACGAGGGGAGAATTCGAGAGATAAGTGATACCATAAAGCAAAACAATATTAGAATAATTGGGATCCCAGTAGGAGAGGAAAGAGGGGGTGGCAGAAGCTGTATTTGAGAAATTATAGCAGAGAACTTCCCTAATCTGGGAAGGAAACAGGTATTCAAATCCAGGAGGCACAGAGAACCCCCTCCAACATCAATAAAAATAGGTCAACAGCTCGACATACAGTAGTGAAGCTTGCAAATTTCAGAGACAAAGAGAAAATCCTGAAAGCAGCTCGGGACAAGAGGTCCTTTACCGACAAGGGTGAAAACATAAGGCTGGTGGGCAGGCCTGTCCACACAGAGCTGGCAGGCCAGAAAGGACGGGCATGATATATTCAATGTGCTAAATGGTAAAAATATGCAGCCAAGAACACATTATCCAGCAAGGCTGTCATTCAAAATAGAAGGAGAGATACAGAGTTTCCAGGACAAACAGAACCTAGAAAATTTGTGAGCACTAAACCAGCCCTGCAAGAAATATTAAAGGGGATCCTTGAAGCCAAGTGAGAGCCGCAAAGTAACACAGACCAGAAAGGAACAGAGACAATATACAGAAACAGTGACATTACAGATAATACAATGGCACTAAATTCATATCTTTCAACAGTGACCCTGAATGTAAATGGGTCAAAAGCCCCAATCAACAGACACAGGGTATCAGATTGGATAAAAAAGCAAGGCCCATTGATAGGCTCTCTGCAAGAGACTCGTTTTAGACCCAAGGACACCTCCCGATTGAAAGTGAGGAGGTGCAAAACCATTTATCATGCTAATGGACATCAAAAGAAAGCTGGGGTAGCAATCCTTATATCAGACAAATTAGATTTTAAACCAAAGACTGTAATAAGAGATGAGGAAGGACACTATCATAATTAAAGGGTCTATCCAACAAGAAGATCTAACAATTGTAAATATTTATGCCCCTAACATGGGGGCAACCTATTATATAAACCAATTAATAACAAAAGTAAATAAACACATCAATGATGATACAATAATAGTAGGTAGGGGACTTTAACGCCCCACCCGCTGCAATGGATAGATCACCTAAGCAAAAGATAACAAAGAACAAGGGCTTTGAATGACACACTGGACCAGATGGACTTCACGGATATATTCAGAGCATTTCATCCTAAAGCCACAGGATACACATTCTTCTCGGGTGCACATGGAACACTCTCCAGAGTAGATCACACACTGGGTTCAAATCAGGACTCAACCAGGGCAAAAAGACGGAGATTATGCCATGCATATTTTTAGAACACAATGCTTTAAAACTTGAACTCAGTCAGAAGAAAAAATTTGGGGGGCACCTGGGTGGCACAGTGGTTAAGCGTCTGCCTTCGGCTCAGGGCGTGATCCCAGCGTTGTGCGATCGAGCCCCACATCAGGTTCCTCTGCTATGAGCCTGCTTCTTCCTCTCCCACTCCCCCTGCTTGTGTTCCCTCTCTCACTGGCTGTCTCTATCTCTGTCAAATAAATAAATAAAATCTTTAAAAAAAAAAAAAAGAAGAAGAAAAAATTTGGAAGGACACAAATACATGGAGGTTCAAGAGCATCCTACTAAAGAATGAATGGGTCAACCAGGAAATTAAAGAAGAATTAAAAGAATTCATGGAAACAAAGGAAAATGAAAACACAACTGTTCAAAACCCGTGGGATGCAGCAAAAGCGGTTCTCAGAGGGAAGCACAGAGCAATGCAGGTCTTTCTCAAGAAACAAGAAAGGTCCTAAATACACAACCTAACCTTGCACCTAAAGGAGCTGGAGAAAGAACAGCAATTAAAGCCCAAATGCAGCAGGAGAAGAGAATTAATAACGACCAGAGCAGAAATCAATGAAATTGAAACCAAAAGAACAGTAGAACACAGCAACGAAACTGGGAGCTGGTTAAGAACTAGTAAGATCGATAAACCCCTGGCCAGACTTAGCAAAAAGAAGAGAGAAAGGATCCAAATAAATAAAATCACGAATGAAAGAGGAGAGATCACAACCAGCACCAAGGAAATACAAACAATTTTAAGGAACATAGTAGGAACAACTATAGGCCAACAAACTAGGCAATCTGGAAGAAATGGATACATTCCTAGAGACGTATAAACTACCAAAACTGAAACAGGAAGAAACAGAAAACCTGGACAGACCCGTAACCAGCAAGGAAAATTGAAGCAGTTATCAAAACTCTCCCAACAAACAAAACTTCAAGGCCGATGGCTTCCTTGGGGAGTTCTACCAAACATTTAAAGAGGAATTAATACCTATTCTTCTGAAGCCGTTTCAAAAATATAGAAATGGGAGGAAAACTTCCAAACTCTTCCTATGACACCAGCATTACCTTGATCCCCAAACCAGACAAACACCCCACCAAAAAGGAGAATTACAGACCAATATCCCTGATGAACACGGACGCAAAAACTCTCACCAAGATACTAGCCAACAGGATCCATCAGTACATTAAAAGGATTATTCACCACAACCAAGTGGGATTTATTCCTGGGCTGCAAGGATGGTTCAACATCCGCAAATCAATCAATGTGATATGCTACTTTAAGGAAAGAAAGGACAAGGACCACTTGATCCTCTCGATAGACACAGAAAAGCAACTGACAAAGTACAGCATCCTTTCTTGATTAAAACTCTTCACGGTGCAGGGATAGATGGAACAGAACCTCAAGATCATAAAAGCCATCTTCAAAAAGCCCACAGGGAATATCATTCTCCATGGGGAAAAACCGAGGGCTTTTCCCTAAGGTCAGGAGCACGGCAGGGATGTCCACTCTCACCACTGTTGTTCAACATAGTACTAGAAGTCCTAGCCTCAGCAATCAGATAACAAAAAGAAATAAAAGGCATCCGAATCCGCAAAGAAGTCAAACTCGCACTCTTCGCAGACGACGTAATACTCTATGTGGAAAACCCAAAGACTCCACCCCAAACTTGTTAGAACTCATACAGGAATTCTGCAAACTGGCAGGATAGAAAATCAGTGCACAGACATCAGGTGCATTTCTATAGACTAATGATGAGACAGAAGAAAGAGAAATTAAGGAGTCAAACCCATTTACAATTGCACCAAAAACCGTAAGATTAGAAATCAGAAATAAACCTAACGTATCGCATGGTACACTGGGTGTTATACGCAACTAATGAATCATCAAACTTTACATCGGAAACTGGGGATGTACTGTATGGTGACTAACATAATAAAAAAAACACTAAAAAAAAAAAGAAATAAACCTAACCAAAGAGGCAAAGGCTCTGTACTCTGAAAACTCTAGAACACTCATGAGAGAAACTGAGGAAACTACAAAGAAATGGAAAAACATTCCACGCTCATGGACTGGAAGAACAAATATTGTTGAAATGCTATGTTACCTAGAGCAGTCTATACCTTCAATCCAATCCCTATCAAGATACCATCAACTTTTTTCACAGAGCTGGAACAAATAATCCTAAAATTTGTATGGAACCAGAAAAGAACCTGCATAGCCAAAAGAATGTTGAAAAAGAAAACCAAAGCTCGTGGCATCATAATTCCGGATTTCAAGCTCTATGACAAAGCTGTAATCATCAAGACAGTATGGTACTGGCACAAAAACATTCTGTTTCTTTGGCCAATGAAACACAATAGAGACCCCAGAAATGGACCCTCAACTCTATGGTCAACTAATCTTTGACAAAGCAGGAAAGAACAGCCAGTGGAAAAAAGACAGTCTCTTCAACAAATGGTGTTGGGAAAATTGGACAGCCACATGCAGAAGAATGAAACGGGACCATTTTCTTACACCATACACAAAAATAGACTCAAACTGGATGGAAGACCTAACTGGGAGACAGGAACCCGTCAAAATCCTAGAGGAGAACATAGGCAGCCACCTCTGTGACCTCAGCCGCAGCAACTGCTTGCTAGACATGTCTCCAAAGGCAAGGGAAACAAAGACTTCATCAAGATAAAAAGCTTTTGCACAGCAACGGAAGCAGTCGCCGACACCAAAAGACAACCACGGAATGGGAGACGATATTTGCAAACGACATATCAGTTAGAGGGCTAGTATCCAAAATCTATAAAGAACTTATCAAACTCAACACCCAAAAAACAAATAATCCAGGCAAGAAATGGGTGGAAGACATGAACACACATTTCTCCAAAGAAGACATATAAATGGCCAACGGACACATGAAAAATGCTCACCATCACTCGGCATCAGGGAAATGAATACAAATCAAGACCACCACGAGATATCACTTCACACCAGTCAAAATGCTAAAATGAACAAGTCAAGAAATGACAGATGTTGGCAGGGATGCAGAGGAAGGGAACCCTCTTACACTGTTGGTGGGAATGCAAGCTGGTACGGCCACTCTGGAAAACAGTATGCAGGTTCCTCAAAAAGTTGAAAACAGAGCTACCCAACGACCCAGCAATTGCACTACTAGGGATTTACCCCAAAGATACAAATGTAGCGATCCGAAGGGGCATCTGCACCCCAATGTTTATAGCAGCAATGTCCACAATAGCCAAACTATGGAAAAAGCCCAGATGTCCAACGACAGATGAACAGATAAAGATGTGATGTGTGTGTGTGTGTGTATATGTATATATATGAATGTATATGTATATATATGAATGTATATGTATATATACATACACACACACAATGGAATGTTACTCAGCCATCAAAAAAATGAAATCGTACCATTTGCCGTGACGTGGATGGTACTAGAGGGTATTATGCTAAGTGAAATAATTCAATCAGAAAGAGAATTATCATTTGAGTTCACTGGTATGTAGAATTTAAGAAACAAAACAGAGGAGCCTAAGGGAAGGGAGGAAAAAATAAAAGCAGATGAAATCGGAGCAGGAGACAAATCATAAGAAACTCTCAATCATAGGAAACAAACGGAGGGTTGCTGGAGGGGAGGAGGGTGGGAGGATAGGGTAACTGGATGATGGACATGAAGGAGGGCACCTGATGTAATCAGGACAGGGTGTTATATAAACTGATGAATCCCTGAACTCTTCCTCTGAAACTAATAATACACCATAGGTTGATGAATTGAATTTAAATTAAACAATAATACAAAATAAGAATATAGAAGCCAAACCAAGATAACTTTTGAGGTGATTAAACAATGACACAGAGAGGTTTTTAGATACTAAAATATTGGTTTGAAGGGAAGAACACTATTAAAAGGAAAGATTACCAAAGAACAAAGATATCTTGCAGAAACTATTCAAGGTGGACGATGAAAAGTGCAGTTGCTATTGTTAAGGGAACTATTGTTACTATTTAAGGAATCTAATTAAAGTGTAAGTATAATATTTTGGCAAGAATTTGTATTTAGGTTTTAATAAAGTAAAATGATAGTTAAATCAATTAATTAATGGTTAAAATGATCTGAAATATTACAGTCTTACCTAGTAATCTCTTTTTCTAATTGACCATTTTTCTTCACTTCTTGATCCAAACAATATTCCAGAGATTGTTTTAACTCAATAAATTTCTTCATCTCTCCCCTTTTATCATCACACTTTGAAAAAACATTTTAAAGAAAATTATTTTTAAAAATCTAGATACTCATTCTTCTTTCATAAAATATTATTTCTCATGAATTCATGACTAAGACATGTGTAGACAGTTTTATAAACTACATTTTATAAATTTTATAAATTAAAATTTATAATTGTATGTTTTATCATTATATAAATGGTTTATAATTAACTTTAATTTTAAATGTATATAATGTAGTTTAAAATTTATGATTTTAAATTTTATCTAATGTAGTTTTACAAACCTGATGCCAATAAAAACAAATTTCAAATGTAAGGAACTTTCTTCAAACAGCTTAAACTGATTTTACACTGTCATCATTATTTTTTCTAGAATTTAAATTGCCAAAATTTACTTGTGAAATACAGAGGTTCTTACCCATATTAATACTAAGTGTTAATGAAAACATTTTAAAAGTGGCTATACTTACATTTTACTTTCTGACAATACCCTAGAAGCATTTTCATCCATAGCTTAAGATACTCTGCGTTCTGTGAGATCACACCTTTCTAAGATAACCTCTGAAAAATTCCTATGCAGTCCCCATTACAGTTTTGATGATCATCTGACTTTAGGATGAGATACTCTCATTCTCTGCAAGCATTTCAAGCATTCTCTGCAAAATTTCAATTTCTTCTTTTCTATTAACTACTTTTCTCTTTAAATAAAGTTTAAGTCTTCTCGATATTATAGAAAAACTTTTGCTTAACTCCTGCAGCTTTTACTATCATCCTGCTTCTCCCCTTTCGCTGGCCTTGAACATTCTTTATTTAATGTGTCCTTTCATCCACAGATTCAACTTTTCATCACTTTTCTTCTTTTCACTAAAATCTGAGCTTCCATCCTGGAATTCCACTAAAAAAATTTGAGGGTCATCAAGGATCTTTTTTTTAAAGTCCTTATCCACTTTACTTCTCAGCAGCCCCTGAAAACAATGACCACACCCTCCCCTCTGCTCTTCTAATCCCATTTTATTTCTAAATGACAGCAACCGCTAACATTTAGTCCCTGACCCTTGCTCTTCCTCTCTTCAAATCCTCTCCAAGTTGTTTAAATCTCAAGGCTTCAAAACCGGATTCTCTAATCTACATTTCCAGCCTTGACCCCTGTACTGAGGTCATTTGTCCTTTTGATCTTCCTTCTAGTTCCTCACAGACAATATTCAAAACCACACACTCAAAAACCGTTACCTGATGTGGACTACATCAGCTAGTGTTTTTAAAAAAATTATTTATTTGAAATAGAGAGAGAGTGCATGAATGGGGGAAGGAGCAGAGGGAGAGGGAGCAGGGAGCCCGGTGCAGGGCTCAATCCCAAGACCCTGAGCTCATGGTCTGAGCTGAAAGCAGGAGCTTAACTGACTGAGCCACCAGGTGCCCCTAGACAGCTAATCTTCTACAGTTTATGTTGACTCTTTTTGGTATTACTTCAAGTATATTGTTATTTTATCATCTCAGGGGGCACCCTTACCCTTAGGATGCTGACCACCATACTTTGTCTTGCTTTTCTTTTATGATGCAAAGGTTTTTCACAAGGGTCAGATTATCAACTTTTCGCCTTTGTTTTCTTTTGAATAATTTCCTATTCCGTAGAGATTTGATCTTAGGGAAGTCTTCTGGAGTTCTTTTCAGACACATACTTGACTATATTGTTTGGAAGCTTAAGTCAGCCTAGGGCGATATATCTCTTCTTCCCAATCCAGATTCTTCACCTCAAAACTGTGTCCATCAAATATCTTAACCCAGGTAGTCTCTGGCCTGGGGATTCGTGAGCTAAATCCTTCTAGAGAAGTCAGGACTATGGACTGAGTTGGTTGAAAGCTGTTTTTGTTTCACAGGGTAGACCTTAAAGTGGCTAATAATTTTCTGTCATAACCCTAATTCATTTCCATTGGAATCTACAGAATAGCTATGGATATTCTTAAAAACCTGACAATATTTGATACCTTCCTTAATAGATTTCTGTATGACACTGGAGGGGGACAAACCCTGGCATTCTCATTCACAGAAGACTCTTTATCAACATATTGTCATGTTACTTACGCTCAATGAAAAGCACAGTAATACAATGTGACTAATTTATATGAAATCTAGAAAAAAAATAATTTTCGATGTTTCTTAGGCCACGGAAAGGACCAGTCAACAGAATGTGCCAGTTCCCCTCGTAGGTATAGCTGTATAATGAAATTTGAAAGTATGCAGCTTTTGTGACTAAAAGAAACTAGTGGTAGGTGCATCTACCTCATTGTTCCAAGTTAGGACTCACAATGCAGTCCTCTCATCTTACATCATTGGTAGCCTCTCCTACAAAGGAGGGTGTAAATGGCACGAGAATCTGGTTCTGCTTGGTAAATAGTTATATGGTTTTCACTACGGATCAATAAGTTGGAATTGGGGATTGCACATTAATTTTTTCTGAGATTCGATTGTTAAATCTCTGAAAGGCTGATTAATTCAAGTGAATGAAAAGAAATGAGCTCCAGAACTTGCAATGAATGCTAGGAGTACTGTTACTACGTAAGGCCCTGATTGAGCACTCATTTCTACTTTTTCACTGGCATCTCTTTTCCTTTTCAAAATCCAACAAAGAGAAAAAGATATTCCTTTGAGAAAAACGTTTGCATAATGACCTAGTAGTCATTCTTGAAGAGGACAACAAATTACAAATTTTTGATTACAAATCACAACAAATTATCATTAAGGTAATCCATCCTCAATCTCATTAAAGGGTTTAGATTACAAGAGAAAGTCAGAACTCAAGATCAAATTATTACTCAAAGTTTGGGAATTTTTAAACATATTGAAAAATATTATTCATCTTGCCCTTCTTAAATACATTCTTCCCCCCACCCCCTCCCTCATCTTCACATCCATCTAGCTGTTCTTGCCAGTGCTTTCTAATTCTTTACTTCCATACTGGCATACCTAAGAATTGTTCACTCCCACCAACCTTTATAAATCTCAATCCGGTACTTATCTCCCTGTTGTTATTACACTGTGTCCTCTTATGATTTGGAGGAATTCCATTTCTTCCTAAGAGTCTTGTCATTATAAGGATCAAGGGGATGTATGTGAAAAAAAATATCAGGGAAAAAAGTTTAAAACAAAACAACTTACCTTTGTAACACCAAGGCCTTCTAACGGCCTGAGAGGTTTTTTAAGAGTGTTGGGTGATGGAATTTCAGGACAAAAAAGGTCATGCACTTTTGTATTTTCATCTTCATGATCAGAATTATCATCCGTAAGTGAAAGCTTATCGCCTACTGTAATAAGGCCACGTTTTGTTTCCACTTAGTAAAAAACAAAATAAAGAGTACATGAAAATATCTGTAATTTTGAATTACTGAGTAACACAAGAATGGACAAACAGCAGTGAATAACACAAGTCTTCAAATAGCTTACAGTTCTTGAATTTCTCACAAGCAGCCATTAGCTTTCTTAAGCTTGGTTTGGGGACATTCTAGAACAAAAATTAATAGTTTTAAGGATTGCAAGTATCACATTTGGTAAAATAATCATAATAGTCACTATTATCAAATGAGCACCGCTACACAAAGAACACAGCTTTTGGAATCATTCAAATGTAGATTCAAGTCACAGTTCTGCCATTTACTAGCCTACATTTTCTCATGGGGTGAGGATTATGAGAGATTTAATAGCTAGTCCCAAAGTGTTACTTTCCTTACCCCTGATTATCATACAAATTCTTCCTGAACCATTTAAAACTAAAGCTAGCCTACAACCCAGCAACTGCACTACTAGGTATTTCTCCAAAGGATACAAACATAGTGATCTGAAGGGGCATCTGCACCCCAATGTTAACAGCAGCAAGTCCACAATAGCCAACATGGAAGAGCCTAGATGACTCACTGGCAGATGAATGGATAAAGAAGATGTGTGCATATACACACAATGGAATATTACTCAGCCATCAAGAAACCCGAACTCCCTGCCATTTGCAATGACATGAATGGAACTAGAAGGTATTCTGCTAAAGCAAGAAATAAGTCAGTCAGAGAAAGCGACTACCACGAGTTTCACTCATATGTGGAAGTTAAGAAACAAAACAGACAAACATAGGGGAAGGGAAGGAAAAAAAAAAAGATGAAAACAGGGAGGGAGGCAGACCCTAGAGACTCTTAACTATAGGCAAGAAACAGGGTTGCTGGAGGGAGGCAGAGTGGGGGCAGGGAGTGGAATAAGGAGTGATGGGCATTAAGGAGGGTACTTGAATTAATGAGCACTGGGTGTTTTGTGCAACTAATGAATCACTGAATTCTACCTCTAAAACTAAGAATACAGTATATGTAAATTAAAAATGAAATTTTAAAATATTTTTAAATACTTTCTTTACCAAAAATAACCTAAAACACAACTTTGTTCCTAGGTAATGAAAGCATTATTGATAAAAACCCAAACATTAAATTTAGATTAATTATTTATACTTTAACATGTGTTTCTGATTTATATTTCACGAATATCTCTTGTACAGGAGAAAGAAATACTAAAATTTAGGTGTTTAGTAGTATCTCTATTTAGTGAGATTGGAATTACACTTTAAGTTGGTTTGTTTGTCAAAATGCAGAGACAAATGATTGCCAAATTCAGCTCCTTCCAGAAAAAGAGGAAAAAACTAATAATAAACCTTGTAGGGCAATGATTCATGAATGACCTCCAGACAACACAAAGCCATAACCAAATATATTGACAATGGAGACAGAAAGAGAAGGACTGAAAGAGCAGACTGTAAAGAAATGTTTCTGCAAGGAAAAATTGGGGTAGGGATAAGTCATTAAAAAAAAAAAAAGAGTTGGGGGGAGAAGAAGCAAAAAGGAAAACAATAAGACATGACCAATCAATCAAGCACAAGGTTAAGATAAGGAAAAAAAGGAAAAATGTAAGTACAAAACGTATATGGAAAAAATACGTATTTTCTGGAATATGTAAGAGTATGATTATGGATATACGAAAAACAGAAGTCTCTAAAATTTTTTCAATTACATATTATAAATATATATTACAAATAAATTATAAATATATATAAGACAGAGGCTCTTGTGCATAGTTTATCCCTAATAATACTGACTTTTCTCACTCTACAACTATTTCTTTATAATTACTGTAGTAAAGAATTTAATTTTTTCACTATAGGTTGTTCAATTTGTGGTCATCTATCACTATCTGAAAGCTATAAATTATTACCAGAGAGAGAAAAAAATAGAAAAAGAAATGTTTCTAATACATCAACTTTGCACATGGAGAAAGAACTGGTAATGAGAATTCTAAGGAGAAATGGATTCCTTGAAAGGATATATCTAATGGGACATAGGTGGGGTTAAAGAAAATAGTTGGGCATTTTCATCTACAACTCTAAGCTCACAATTAGAGGATACTAAAAAATACACTGTAACCTTCCTTCTTATTTATTTCTTTGTTTCCTCAACATAATTCATTTGCACTTATAAAGCCTAAACATGAAAATAGAATCTAAATTTGAGCCATATTTTTTAAAATTTATGTATTTAATTATGACATATTATACACATTACATTACTTATAACATTCCATTATACAGAATTCCATCTTCATGTTTCTTCACATTCAAAAATATTAAATTGACTCTTCCAAGCAAGACTTTATTCTAGGTGTTCCAAGAGATGCACAATTATGTTTCCTAACATCCAGCAGCATATAATGATGCAGGGGCTTTCAAATGAATATTTAAATAAACATAAAATGAGTGAGATTTTCAGTTTTAGAATCTGATACAAAGGCTACAAGTAGATATTTTTTAAACTATAATATAAAAGATTTCTGAAATTGGACATTTTACCATATGGGTATGAAGAGCCTCTGCTTCTAGAGCTGATTATTATTTAAGGCAAAACATGTATTCTTCACATAGATAAAGAGTTTTAACTATACTCTCCATGGAATCATTTTGAAAGCACAGTGGAATGCCTTTGCAATATACATGTTGAGAAACAATTTAAATTTCTGAATTTCCACAATTTCTAATATTATTTTAATCTGAATGTAGAACAAAGGATAGAAACAGAGAAAAAAAATCTTCTGTCATAACACTACAGGCTGCCAAAATAAAAAATGTCCAAGAAAAAATATCTGCAATAAATAATTGGATCCACTAAAGATTTCATTTAGGCATTAGTATTATAAAATTCATGTTTTCTAGAGAAAGAAAGAAAGAAAGAAAGAAAGAAAGAAAGAAAGAAAGAAAGAAAGAAAGAGGAAGGAAGAGAAAGAAAGAATAAGAGAAAGCAAGAAAGCAAGCAAGCAAGAAAGATGCAAAGAGAAAGACAGTCATGTTAAGATAATTTAAACCTCACAGTAAGAATCCTTATCCTTGACTAAATGTCATATTTCCACCATTATGCGAAAGCTTTTCCCAATATAATTTTCCTGTCATTATATATTTTCCAGCTCATTTTCTTCAACCTCCACCTTCACTATTTGCCAGAGTAAAAAAAAAAGATTTCAACTTGTCATAATTTTGTAAAATGGTTTATTCTGACCAACTTTCCATTACAAACATAAAATGATGACAGGCAGGCCACTGGTAATTTTTAACAGTAAATAATAGACAAAACTAAATTCAGAGCAGGAAAATTAATTTCACAAGAGTACTTTACCTTGATATTAAAGTCATCATCTGATGTAGGCCGTGCATCATCGGCACCACGGCAAACAGAAAGCCTTTAGACAAAAATATACAACAAAACCAAGTTCATTAAAAAGAAAAATTGAGTGAAAGGTCAGCTATCTATTTATTGAAAGAAGTTTCTTGATATAATTAAAATTTGGCCTCTGTTTTTATTACTAAGTTTTTATTTTAATTCCAGTACCATTAACATGCAGTGCTTTATTAGTTTCATGTATACAATATAATGATTCGGCAATTCCATACAACACCCAGGGCTCCTCATGACAAGGGCATTCCTTACCCCCTCTCTCCTATTTCAGCCATTCCCCCACCCATCTCCCCTCTGGCAACCATCAATTTGTTCTCTATAGTTAAGAGGCTGTTTCTGGGTTTCTCTCTCTTTTTTTTCTTTGCTCATTTTTATTGTTCCTTAAATTCTACATGAGGGAAATCATACGGTTGATGTCTTTCTCTGACTTACTTCGCTTAGCTTAATACTCTCTATTTCCATCCATTTCACTGTAAATGGCAAGATTTCATTCTTTTCTATTCCATTGTGTATATATACCACTTCCTCTTTATCCATTCATCTGTCAATGGACACTTGGGCTGACTATTGCAAATAATGCTGTAGTAAACATAGGGGTGCATGTATCCCTTTGAATTGGTGTTTTTGTATTTTTTGAATAAATACCCAGTAGTGCAATCACTGGATTGTAGGGTAGTTCTATTTTTAGCTTTTTGAGGAAACGCCATACTTTTTCCCACAGTGGCTGTACCAGTTTGCATTCCCACCAATAGTCCAAGAGGGTTCCTTTTTCTCTGCCTCCTGGCCAACACTTGTATCTTGTGTTTTTGATTTTAGCCATTCTGATGGGTGGGCGGTGGTATCTCGTTGCAGTTTTCATTCGCATTTCCCTGACGATGAGTGATGTTAAGCATCTTCTTATGTGCCTGTTGGCCATCTGTATGTTTTCTTTGGAAAAATGTATGCTCCTGTCTTCTCATCATTTTTAAACAGGGTTGCGTTTGGGTGTTGAGTTCTATCAGTACTTCATATTTGTATACTAACCCTTTATCAGATATGTCATCTGCAAATATCTTCTCCCATTCTCTAGGTTGCCTTTTCGTTTTGTGTATTGATTCCGTCACTGTGCAAAACCTTTTGATCTTGATGTCGTCCCAACAGTTTATTTTTGCTTTTACTGCTCTTGCCTCAGGACATAGAACTAGCAAAAAAATGTTGCTACAGCCAATATCAGAGAGATTATTGCC
>NW_024425675.1:10313638-10350684 GCF_017311325.1 Ursus maritimus
CGTTTTGTGTATTGATTCCGTCACTGTCAAAACCTTTGATCTTGATGTCGTCCCAACAGTTTATTTTTGCTTTTACTGCTCTTGCCTCAGGACATAGAACTAGCAAAAAAAATGTTGCTACAGCCAATATCAGAGGTTTGCCTGTGCGCTCTTCAAGTATGTTATGATTTCAGGTGTCACATTTAGGTCTTAAACCCATTTTGAGTTTATTTTCTGTCCAGTTTCATTCTTTTTGCATGTAGCTGTTCACTTTTCCCAACACCATTTGTTGAAGAGAAATTTGCTTTTCCGCATTGGATATTGGATATTCTTTCCTGCTTCGTCAAGGATTAATTGACCATATTCTTATGGGTTTCGTTCTGGGTTTTCTGTTTTATTCCACTGATCTATATCTCTGTTTTTATGCCAGTACCATACTGTTTGGATTATGATAGCTTTGTACTATCACTTGAAATCTGCAAATGTGATACCTCCAATTTGTTTTTCTTTTTCAATGTTGCTTTGGCTATTCGAAGTCTTCAGTGGTTCCATACAAATTTTAGGACTGTTTGTTCTAGTTCTGTGAGAAATGTCGTTGGTATTTCAATAGGCATTGCATTAAAACTGCAGATTGCGTTGCGTACTATAGACATTTTAACGATATGTGTTCTTCCCATCCATGAGCATCGAATGTCTTTCCACTTCTTTGTGTCATCTTCAATTTCTGTCATCACTGTTTTACAGTTGCTAGAGTACAGGTCTTTCAAACTTTGGACTCTGGTTTTAAACAGTTTTCGTTCTCTGTTTTGTCTCCACCTCTCCGAAGACGTGAAATACCTAGTAAAGACCCAGTCTTAGTTCCCATAAGTAAGAGTGACAAGCAAAGACTCTCTGAAATGTTTGAAAGTTAATCGTACAAAAGTTAACCACAATGAATTATCACCTTACACCTGTCAGAATGGCTAGAATCAAAAACACAAAAAACAAGTATTGGCGAGGATGTAGAGAAAAAAGAACCCTTGTAAACTGGTGTTGGGGATAGAAACTGGTGCAGCCACTGTGAAAAACAGTATGGAGGTTCCTTGAAAAATTAAAAATAGAAATACCATATGATCCAGTAATTCCACTACTGGTTATTTAATACTTCCCCAAAGAAATGAACACACTAATTTGAAAAGATACATGCACCCCCACGTTTATTGCAGCATTCTTTACAACAGCCATGATATGGAAACAACCCACTCTCTCTCTCTCTCTCTCTCTCTCTCTCTCTCTCTCTCACACACACACACACACACACACACACACACACACACACACAGAGGAATGTTACCTAGCCACACAAAAAGGAGGAGATCTTGCCATCTGCAACAATGTAGATGTACCTAGAGGATATTATGCTAAGTGAAATATGTCAGACAGAGATAGACAAATACTATATGATTTCACTTATATGTAGAATCTAGAAAGTAGAACAAATGAACAAACAAAAAACAGAAACAGACCCAGAAATACAGAGAATTCTGTATGGCCAGAAGGGAAGGGGGTGGCAGACAGACAACATGGGCAAAGGGAAAAGGGAGGTTCAGGATTCCAGTTATAGTAAGTCACAGGGATACAAGTACAGCATAGGGTATACAGTCAATGGTACCGTAATAGCATTATGCAGTAACAGATAGTAGCTACACTTGTGCTAAGCATGGTGTAACATACAGAGTTGTTGAATCACTATGCTGTACACCTGAAACTAACACAACGCCGTGTATCAACTATGCTTCAATTTAAAAACATAAATAAATACACAAATTTATGTTATTAGTGTGAATACTCTTCCCAGAACAGTAGGAGCCATTTGCTGCTCCTGGAGAACAAGCTACACGGAGTTTCAGTCATCCATGGAGTCATCTCAACGTAGACATGTTACCAACTACCCAAATGAAGCTCTGTTATGGATATGACACCCAGTCCCACCCCACCAAACCCTACATGTACATGGAAGGGCATCAAAGAATTAGGAAAAGAGGTGGATGGAGGAGACCACTACCTTGGGCCATACATCTAGATAGTTCAGAATCTCCATTCCCCCTATTACTCGAGAGGATCTAAGCCACTCTCTGTAAGTTGGAATGGAATTAGATGGTATCACATTCCTATATTCTGTAAAAAGATTCTTCCCAGTGGCTCAAATAATTTTAATATCTGTCAACAGAAAACCTGAACTACGCTAGTTCGCTCAATTAAACCAACAAACAAAAAAGCTTCTCAGGATTCTCTTGAACCGTCTATTTTAATATGCCTTTCTACACAACTCCCAATATCCTGTGTCCTTCATTCCTTTGTGTGTGTATCCTTCCTTCCTATAGAGCATCTTTAACTAACTTACAATAAAACCCAATATTCTGACATCTTTTCTAAAACTCTTATTCCTGTCCAACCCAACGTTGTTGTTCTTGAAACTCGGCATCCCCTGCTAACTCCTTCCTAACCCACCTTCACTGTGTTTACTAGACCCACTCCCCATCTTTCTATTATTAAAACATTCACCCACTAGATGAGGAAAAAGGAAGAAACCTGAATTTAAATCTCACTCTTGTCACATATAATAGCCAAATAGGTCACTTTCATCTCTTTTGAGTTTCAAATTCTCTATTTAAACAACCATTTGGTAAGGATGTTAAACATAGGTTGCAGTACCCGACGGTATTTTGATTCATTCATCTCTAAGATTCCTTAAAATCCTGAAATTATGTGTTCTTGATGTTGTCTACAGAAAAACAGAGAATACGTAGCTGGCAGAAGTAGAAGAAATTAATGGAATACAAGAAGCACCAAGAAAAGCAGAGAAGAAAGTTAAAAAAAAAATTGAAAAAGATTATAGAAAAGTCATAGAGAAAAGGAAAAAAGTCTACAAAAAAAAAAGAAAAGAAAAAGCTTCAAAGAACTAGTGAAGGGTACTAGTCTAAAGGGAAAACTAGACTGGGAATCAGTAAATATAGAACCATTTAGAAAGATCCTCTAAATAGATGATAAATTTAATTAATGTAACATGGTCTACACCTAGATTACATATCCTTCACTTCTGGAAAAATCATTCATCTCAAGGAGAGCAGACATCACTACAGCTAAGAACTTGCGTGATTAGGTCTTGCTTATGTAAAAGCTATGTACTGTGGCTATAGGTTACTGAGATCCACCCCAAAATCTTTGATATGTAAAAAGAGACTAGTTACCACCGCACTAATTGCCTCTAGTTATCACTAGTTGTCAAATATACTAGGACAAACGCTTGGACTAACCTGGTTTCTTAAGAAAACTCTAAATCTAAGTTAACACATGACTACATTTGACTTTCTGAGTTGATCTGACTAGGATCCGTATCTTAATCCCAGTGCTGCTGAGGAACAGAAGAATGGGTGTGGGAGTCACACAGGCTGACAGTCACATCATGGCTCTGCTACTCATTAACTATGGAATCATAGGTCAATTAATCAACCTCCCTGAACCACAGCTGACTAATTAATAAAAAATAGGCTATAATAGCACAGCTACTTTGTGAAGCTATTGTAATGACTACGAAAGTAATAAACATCCAGCACGTAATATAGTCTCTAGCCCAGAGTAGAACTCTCCACAAAGGCTTTTCTCTGCATTCCCTCAGTCAACACATAATTTTTAAAAATCCATAAAAATCCTACCTGCTTAATGTGTCTTCAGAACTCTCATCCACCGCTAAAGAAAAAACCAAAATACATTTTAAATCAACATTAGAAAAATACAGATTAAAAGTATAAGACTGATGATTTGTTAAAAAGTATATTTTTGGGACCAGACCTGGAAACCACACTGGAGGGAAAATTAAGCATACTATTGGTAGGCAGTTAATGCATTAAGAAATCTTACTTTCTCCTCTACGTTTACCAAATGCAAGAAAAGAATGGTATTTATCAAAATTTGGTACCTGCAAGTGAATGTTTATAATGACCATGATTGTAACCAAACCCTATGAGACTGTCAGAAAATGCTATCATCAGCAGAATCATTATCAGAGACTGACAAAGTCAAACTTAAATAGCATGATTCTTCTGGACTTCCACGACCAGGAGCAGTTAAAAGAGACTGTACTTATTTTGCTGTAACACAGCAGAACTTCTCCAGCACTTCAGCAGAGACTGTTAAGTTTACGATGAAACACCTCATCACAAAGTTTGGTCTGTAGCCACGGTACTTTGCAGCATGGCAAAACACAGCAAACAGACTCTCTCGCGCCTTATTTCCAATTGCAAGGTAAGTTTGAAAGATGTTAGTGATTTGAGTGTCTGGTTTAATAAAGTATAACCTCTTGAGACTACCTACTTTCATTGCTAGAGAGTCTATCTGGACTCACCTCTTAGACGAGGATGGTACCAATGGTTAGTGTTAGGTAGTAGTACATAATGTCATTGTTCTCAGCCCTCCCCATTATGTGACACATGTCCACAGAAATCACACTTTCTCAGTCCATAAGGCACGTGTCATCAGATCCTACACTGATGAACAAACAAAACAAAGGACAAAGGCTATCTTGAATCGGTACATTCAATTACCTTGGAATTTTAATGTTTTAAACATCCAAGAAGATACCTACTGTATGATTGCAACTCTTTCACATTCTGGAAAGGTAAAACTTTGTAAGTTAGGAATTAAGGGTTGCGGCAAAAGGAGGGATGAATAGGCACAGCCCAGAGGACTTTTAAGGCAGTGGAACTGTTCTATGTGATACCACATGTGTGCATTGGGTGTACAACACCGGACTGAGCCCTAATGTAAACTATGGACTTTGGGGGACAAAGATGACTTAATGTTAATGTAACAATGTACCACTGTGGTACAGGATGATGCTCCTGAAATCAGTACCATGTTATATCACCATATTACTTGCTATTGAAAGAAAATCTGACTAAAAAGTAAGTCAGGGCTATAATTCCTGCGCAGAAAAGATTCCACACAGCAGGCCAAAGACAGCCACCGTTAGATCCCACCTGAACGGCTGGCCCTTGGTTGGTATCTGGAAGCCTGGATGTGGGCAGGGTTCCCACCATTCCATAACTGCTAAGAGTGGCTCTGCCTAAGTCTTGATACCAACCAGGTGAATTATCCCGTATACTTCATTTCCTTCTGTGAACCTGGAATTTTGGTATATGCTAGGGGAAAGATGCCTACCTGACTGTCATTTAAAGAAAACTTCATTTAGTCTCTACTGCATTATGTGGAATCTTTATGATGTGGGTTGATGTTTTGTACATGATTACAGTCAGTAGGTCATGTCACAGAACACCTTTCCTTCAATCTGTTTTTCTTAGTAGTTGCCTTGGAGATTTCTGTAATTCTATATCCATTTGAATAAAGGATGAAATAATGATGTCAGAAAATAATATGATACAAGCAACAATCCTATTTTAATCAGAAAAAAAGAGAATCCTGATAATTATCAATATATTCTATAGTAAAAAGTTCCTGCAAAAAAAATGAAAAGATCACATAAATTTTCTCCAACTAAATAGGGCTTAATTCATTTTTATGGTAGTTATGAATCAATAAGGTAACTGGGATAATTATAGAAAGATATATAACTACTGATTACACTACTGATTATAGTTTTTTTGTTTCCATTCTTTTTCTTAATTTCTTATAAAATTAAAAACATAATTCACCTGTTAAAGGCAGTAGTGAACAAACTAGTCAAAAAGTCAAAAATACTTCATCCAAAATACAGGATGAGTTATCCACTCCACCCTGAAAATAGTGGATCTGATCATTAAAGACCAATAGGACTCATTTGGGAGAAAACAAAGTGAGTTATCTTATATACATAGATGGTTAAAAACGTGGTAATCTAATTGGCCACATATACAAGCCTATCCCCATTCATGAATATTTCAATAAAATAAAAGTAATAGCAGTAAAGATTTTCAGGGAGTTGAAGTATTTTCAAGAAGAAAAAGTTGGTAGTCATCGGGATACTTATAAGGAAAGACAGCAAAAGAAAAATACCTTAATGAAATGGAAAACATATCCAGATCTACAGACTTACAGATTGTGATGTACCAGCACTTAAGCATAGAAAAAGATTCATAGATGTTCACTCACTTACCATCTCCATTATTTTTGGATGCTCTATCAGCAGAAGTCAAGTTGTCATTAACTGTTTGCTCTCGTGGAGCACTTTCCATATCAATCCCATTGTCCTTTTCCCCAATTGCTGATAGCACCTCTCCTTCCTATAAAAACAACACAAAACAAAACCCACCTTCAGAAAACATCACATTAATTCAATTGCTCGCTCACTCACTTACTCAAGAAAGACAAATACATACCGTCTCCGTCAAGCCATAGGCACTATCCTGGGACAGGTTGGAAATAGAAAGAAAAGACAGAGACTACCCTGTATGGTAGTAGGGGTAGAGATGGACGAAAACAGATAAGAACACAGAGTATCATTTACTAGTTCTACAGGTGAGGTGAATGAAGCACAGCGAAGGCACAAAAGAGAAAACAGTTGTATGTGGGAAGCTCAGGAAGTGCTGCAAAGATAGGGCTGTATCTTGAAAGACAGACAAAGTGCACAAGGAGGGTGTGAGGGGCCTTCCAGAAAAGGTAGGAGGAGCTTAAGGATGAACTATGAAATAACACAGGAAGTGACGATAGCTAGAGAATGTGGCAAAACTGGAACACACTTTTTGGGAATGGGATACAGACATGTAATTGGAAAATCAGGACTGAACCAAAGAAGGCAAGTGTCATGCTAGAATATGAACTTTCTCCTTCATGTCATGGGTATCCACCAAATAAGCAGAGATGTTACATCGTCACAAACGTATTTAAAAAGGTCCCTCTGACAGCAATGTAAAGATGAACATAAAGGAACCAAAACCAGAAGAGCATTTCAAAATTATTGGTGAGGGGGTGAATTATGGTAATAACATATGAAAAATGGTAAGCAGGGACAAAATACTGAATGTCGTGAATGACTGAATGTGCTAAATTTATATTTTGTTTTTTAACTTATTTCTTTTTTAGATTTTTATTGATTGATTGATTGATTGATTGGTCAGGGAAAGAGAGAGAGAGCACAAGCAGGAGGAGTGGCAGGCAGAGAGAGAAGCAGGCTCCCCACTGAGCAAGGAGCCCAACGCAGTTCTGGATCCCAGGATCCTGGGATCATGACCTGAGCTGAAGGCAGACACTTAACCCACTGAGCCAGCCAGGTGTCGCTTTTCTAATTTAAATTCAATTAATTAACATATAATGTATTACTGGTTTCAGAGGTAGAGATGTGGTGATTGTTTTTTAAAAATTTATTTATTTATTTTTAGAGAGAGACAGTGTGCGCATGCAGGGGAAGGGGCAGAGGGAGAGGAAGAGAGAGAATCCTCAAGCAGACTCCCTACTGCATATGGAGCCAGACATGGGGCTTGATATACCAGGACCCTGAGAATACGACCTGAGCCAACATCAAGAGCCTGTTTCTTCCTCTCCCACTCCCCCTGCTTGTGTTCCCTCTCTCGCTGTCTGTCTAATAAATAAATAAAATCTTAAAAAAAAAGAAAGAACATAGAAATTTCATTTGGACAGTAAACCAACATATGTGGAACCAGATCATGAAATGAACTTTTTATTGCTTACAAAACAAATTTTAAAATAAGTCCATTTATTTGCAGGTTTTCCTTCAAAAGGGAAAAAGAAAAAAGAAGAAATACTGATATGTTATATGAAAAAATTAAGGAGCAATTAAAAAGAACAGTACAGCAGTATAATAAAGAAGCTGAACTGAAACAACAGCTTGAAGTTACTCTTCGGACACAGGATGAGGAATTGAGGACTGTAAGAAATAATTTGAATCAGGTACATCTTTGATAAAAATTGTATATTTCCATCAATATTATTTATAATATCCCTTTGATTTAATGTATATTATTTAGATATAAAATAGATAAAAAATTCAGTTTTATCCTAATAGGAACTATGATATTTATAGCTAAAATTAATAGCTTATTGGAATCCTTGGCTTCTCATATATGCTGTATGTATATTTTCTGAGTTAAGGGATGGAAAGTAAATTGAGATAAATGTGAATGTTGGCTCTTTTTTTTTTTAAGATTTTATTTATTTTTAGAGAGAGAGCATGAGCAGGGGAAGAAGTAGAGGGAGAGGGAGGGAAAAGAATCTCAAGCCGACTCTGCGCTGAGTGCAGAGCCCGACTTGGGGTTGGATCTTACAACCCTGAGATCATGACTTGAGCCAAAACCAAGAATAGGACACTGAACCAACTTCAGAGCCACCCAGGACCTCAGTTTTGGATTTTTATGTGAAAATGCAGGCTAAATCACCTTGAGACTATGATGGAACTAGTTAAATGTTTTGTAAAGAAATTTTATTTCACATACTTTATGTACCTGTATTTTTACTCTATGACAAATTTACCTGTCATTTAAATTAAAATTGGAGTTATTCATGAGCAGGATAAAAATCCTGTCTTTACAAAGGCTACTTCTTTTGAACATTTTTTTTAAGTTCTCTTAAGCTTTTGACTTTCTTTTTTAATGGTGTGATCCAAAATCCTAATGAGAATAGGTCTCTAGGTTGAGAAGAACAAAAGCAACACAAGAAACACCTTTCTCAAAGAACAGAATGCCAGAATATTACAAGACGAATTCTAACCATCACTTTGCAAAAACAAAAGGAGCTAGAAAAGGCCGATAAGAAAATGCATTTCTGGGGGGGGGGTGGGGTAATGGGATGACCGGTGATGGGTAGTAAGGACGGCACCTATTGCATGGTGCACTGGCGTGTTCTCATAACTAATGAATCATTGAGCTTACATAAACGGGATGTACTGTATGGTGACTAACATAATATAATAAAAAAATCATTAATTAAAAAAAAATAGAGCCAAAAAAAAAAAAAAAAGAAAATGCATTCTGGGGTATTTTCTTTAGTCATTTTGAAGTACATGTGTGTATGTATTTGTATGTATACATATCTTATTTTCTGAAATTACTATTTTTTCCCTGTGTGTGTGTGTGTGTTACATATATATATATATATATATATATATATATATATATATATATTTTATAAAACCAACAGTGTAGATCTAATGGAAGTATAGAGGATTTGTAAAGCATATATATATATGGGGCGAGACATAAGGGGCGGTGACATTTTGGTCCAGTGGCTGAAGTAATAGCCTCAATTTAAATGCATTTGTCTGCAAGAGTCAAATAGTGGCATTCATAATGTCCTCATCCAAAGGAGAGGCTTTTATTTTTTCCACAAGAATTGATGAGCTTTCCAGCTCAAAACTAATCTACTGACAACACTTATGTTTCAGTTTGGGGCAGTTACTTCATCACCTCTGTATTAATAGAGAGTTTAGCTTAACGCTTCCACTGACGAACAGGAGGAAAAGTGTAGCCTGTTCAGAGACTTTCTTTTGGATGTTAGTGTCCTACTTTTGAGAAAAGTAGCAATTTGCTCCAAGTGGTATCCTATTTTATTACAAGGTGCTTTTGAAACAATCATATGCTAATGATAATTAATTGATGAGTATTTTATTCCTAATAAAACAGCTCAGTGTATTTCCCCCCATTTTGTATTTCTTACCATTTTAAACATCATGAAGAGGAAATAAAATTTATTGCAGCAGCAAATAATCTGATGATTTTTCTAAGAGCTGTATACATTTTACCTTATTTACCACCAGTATTTTGAAATATAAGGCTCCTTTTGTATTGATGATTTCCACTAGAGAAGAACTGCAGTTTGGTGCAAGAGCACTAGTAGTGGAGTAAGAAGACCTGAGGAAAGTCCTGCAGCTCACTTACTATTTTTAACCTCTCCATTCTAGAATTGTGATAACTAAAAGTGGTCATTGAAGTATGTAGAAGTGTTTATAGTGCAGTGCCTGGATTTGTCGGTTGTCAGTAGATGCAATTCTTATAACTGACTATAGAAATGTTAGAAAACTGGAATTCTGTGGAATATTGTCAGGAAAAAAGAATTTTAGGAAATTTAATCTGTCCAAACATATGCAGAGCTAAGGATTTTACTGTGGGGTAGCTGTGTTAGATATCAGACTGTAAACTCAATGTTTAGTGTCGTCAGATTTATTAATCTTTTATTTCAAGCTTTCTGGGTTTGTTGTAAATCAGAGAGAGGCCTTTCAATTGTGAGATTCTTAAAAATTTTGTCGTGGTTTCTTTTTTCCTCTCATGTATTCATTTTTTTCAATTAAATTTTTGAACCTTTGGGAATTTAGGCTTGTATAAAGTTTGAGGTTTGGACCCAACTTTATTTCTTTCCCGTTGGATATCCACTTACTGCAACCTGTTCGTTGTATAAACATAGGTTATTCTTTAATTTCAGAGAACGTCATGATAATGTCATTTTATTGAGTTCCAGCTAAAAGTCTCCTTTGTTTCACTTAGATTTTTAATAGTCATGGAAAAGAAAAAGGTCTGTTGCATAAAAACCACAGGTGTCAGGATCAACTTGCCATGCTAAGACTGGAAATAGGCACTATAAACAATCAAAACCGGGAAAAAGAAAAGAAGTACTGTGAAGACATTGCAATTATAAAAGAGAAAAATGCCAGCCTTCAAAAGACCATAAAACTGAACGAGGAAACATTAAGAAAAACAATATTCCTGTATAGTGGACAGATTAATGCTCTGACCGCTGAGAATACAATGCTAAAGTCAAAATCGGAGGGCAAGGAGGAAAATAAGGAAAGACTGGATGCAAAAGTTGAATCATGCCGAGCTAGACTAGCTAGTGCTATACAGGATCGTGATCAAATTCAGACATCAAAGAGAGACCTAGAACTTCCTTTCCAGAGAGCAAAAGATGAATGTGTTCCTGTGCAGGAGAAATTGAATTTCGATGTGTCTAACCTGAAAGATAACAATGAGCTGCCTTCTCAGAATCTTTCGAAAGGTGAAGGTCAACTCAATACTTTAGAAATTGAGCTCCGTCACCCAAGAGATGCCCTCAGAGAAAACACTTTGGTTTTAGAACGTGTACAGGGAGACCTAAGTCACACACAGTGTCAGAAAAAGGAAATTGAACACAAGCATCGAAATGAACAAGATAAAGTGAATAAATACGTTGGACAGCAGGAATCCTTAGAAGAGAGATTATCTCAACTACAAAGTGAAAATACGTTGTTTCAACAGCAACTAGATGATGCTTACAACAAAGCTGCCAGTAAAGAAAAGATAGTAATTAATATCCAAGACCAGGTTCAGGATATTCTAGAAAAACTTCAGGCTGAAAGTGAAAAACAAGGTCTTATGTTGGAAGAAAGAAATGAAGAGTTAATGAATGAATTTAATCTTTTAAAAAAAAGAATTTATTAGTATGAAAAGGAGAAAGTAGAGAGAGAAGTATCCAGAAAGATAAATATTTTTCAAGCTTCCTGAGAGAAAATTCAAAGTAATATTTGATTATGAATTATTATTATCATTATTTTCTTTTTTAGAGAGAAAGAGTGCACCTGCACATGAATGGGGGTAGGGCAAAGGGAGAGGAAGAGAGAAACCCAAGAAGGCTCCACATTGGAGAACTCCACCTCAGGACCCCGAGATCATGACCTGAATGATTATGGCTGAATTTTGAATCTAGATGAATATAAAAAATACATAGACTATAAGCCAGGGTTAACTTGTATCTAGTAAATAAAAATTAAATTTAACGAAGAAATTAAGTCAAATCAGAAGTCAGGTATGTAGTCAATGTAACATGCCAACAGTGAATCTGTAGCTGATTAAATAATATAAAGTGTTTTAGGATGCTGATATTAACGAGAATATAGAATCTCTAAGGGTGGAAATGAGAGCGAATCTGCCAGAAATTAAAAATGCTATGAATCAAATGCAGTCTAAACTAGATGCTCTGATGGCCAGGATAAATGAGGCAGAAGAACGAATTAGTGAATTGGAAGATGGGATGGTAGCAGAGAGAGTTAAAACGGAAATTTGGCTCAAAAATAATCCAATCTCAGAATGTAGATTACAGGAGATTACTGACTCAATGAAAACGTTCCACTCTGATTCATCAGCATCCCCAAGCGGGTGGAGAAAGAGAGGTCTAGAAGAGATATTTGAACAAACTGTAGCTGAGAACTTCCCTAATCTGGCAAAGGAACCAAGCATTTATGTCCAAGAGGCAGAGAGGACCCCTCCCAAGATCAATGACAACAGACCTACACCATGTCACGTCATAGTGCATTCGCAAATATTAGATCCAAGGATAGTGGCCAGGGGGAAGAAAATCCTTACGTACAAAGGGAAAAATATCAGAATAACGTCAGACCTGTCTACAGAGACCTGGCAGGCCAGGAAGTGTTGGCAGGGCATTTTCAAAGCTCTATCTGAGAAGAACATGCAGCCAAGGATCCTTCATCCAGCAAGGCTGTCATTCAGAATTGATGGAGAGATAAGGACCTTCCAAGACTGGCAGAAACTGAAGGAATCTGTGACCACCACCAAGCCAGCCCTACATGAGATATTAAGGGGGGTTCGATAAAAGTAAAAAGGCCCCAAGAGTGATACAGAACAGAAATTTACAATCTATAGAAACCAAGACTTCACAAGCAACATGACATCATTAAAATCATATCTCTCAATAATCACTCTCAATGTGAATGGCCTAAATGCTCCCATTAACGCCACAGGGTTGCAGATTGGATAAAAAGACATGACCCATCCAACTGCTGTCTACAAGAGACTCCTTTTGAACCTAAAGATACATCCAGACTGAAAATGAAGGGATGGAAAACCATTTTTCATGCCAATGGACCTCAAAAGAAAGCTGGGGTAGCAATTCTCATATCAGACAGATTAGATTTTAAACTAAACACTGTTGTTAGAGATACAGAAGGACACCATATTATTCTTAAAGGATGTATCCAACAAGTGGATATAACAAATTTTATAAATATCTATGCCCCCAACAAGGGAGCAGCTAGATACACACGCCAACTCTTAACCAGAATAAAGAGACATATAGATAATAATACATTAATAGTAGGGGACCTCAACACTCCACTCTCAGCAATAGACAGATCACCTAAGCAGAAAATCAACAAAGAAGCAAGAGCTTTGAATGACATACTGGACCAGATTGACCTCATAGATATATACAGAACACGACACCCCAGAACAACAGAATACTCATTCTTTTCGAATGCACATGGAACGTTCTCCAGAATAGACATACTGGGTCACAAAATAGGTCTCAACCGATACCAAAAGACTGAGATTATTCCCTGCATATTCTCAGACCACAATGCTTTGAAACTGGAACTCAATCACAAGGAAAAATTTGGAAGAAACTCAAACACTTGGAAACTAAGAACCATCCTGCTCAAGAATGATTGGGTAAACCAGGAAATTAAAAATCAGTTTAAACAATTTATGGAGACCAATGAGAATGAAAACACATCGGTCCAAAACGTATGGGATACTGCAAAGGCAGTCCTAAGGGGAAAATACATAGCCATCCAAGCCTCACTCAAAAGAATAGAAAAATCTAAAATGCAGTTTTTATATTCTCACCTCAAGAAGCTGGAACAGCAGCAGAGGGACAGGCCTAATCCACACACCAGGAAGCAGTTGACCAAAATTAGAGCTGAAATCAATCAAGCAGAAACCAGAAGTACAGTAGAGCAGATCAACAGGACTAGAAGCTGGTTCTTTGAGAGAATCAATAAAATTGACAGACCACTGGCAAGACTTATCCAAAGGAAAAGAGAAAGGACCCAGATTATTAAAATTATGAATGAAAAAGGAGAGGTCATAACGAACACCATTGAAATTGGAAGGATTATTAGAAATTTTTATCAACAGCTATATGCCAATAAACTAAGCAATCTGGAAGAGATGGAATCCTTCCTGGAAACCTATAAACTACCAAGATTGAAACAGGAAGAAATTGATTTCTTAAACAGGCCAATTAATTATGAAAAAATTGAGTCAGTGATAAACAACCTTCCAAATAACAAAAACTCCAGGCCGGACGAGTTTTCCTGGGGAATTCTACCAAACATTCAAAGAAGAAATAATACCTATTCTCCTAAAGCTATTTCAAAAAATAGGAACAGAAGGAAAGCTACCAAACTCATTCTATGAGGCCAATATTACCTTGATCCCCAAACCAGGCAAAGACCCCCTCAAAAAGGAGAATTACAGACCGATCTCCCTAATGAATATGGATGCCAGAATCCTCAACAAGATACTTGCTAATAGAATCCAGCAGTACATTAAAAGGATTATCCATCACGATCAAGTGGGATTCATACCTGGGATGCAACCGTGGTTCAATATTCGCAAATCAATCAGCGTGATACATCATATCAACAAGAAAAGACTCAGGAACCATATGATCCTCTCAATCGATGCCGAAAAAGCATTTGACAAAATACAGCATCCTTTCCTGATTAAAACCCTTCAGAGTGTAGGAATAGAAGGTACATTTCTCAATCTCATAAAAGCCATCTATGAAAAGCCTACTGCAAATATTATTCTCAATGGAGAAAAGCTGGAAGCCTTTCCCTTAAGATCAGGAACTCGGCAAGGATGCCCACTCTCGCCACTATTATTCAACATAGTACTAGAAGTCCTTGCAACAGCAAATACATGACAAAAAGGGATCAAAGGTATCCAAATCGGCAAAGAAGAAGTCAAAATGTCTCTCTTTGCAGATGACATGATACTCTATATGGAAAACCCAAAAGAAGCCACTCCCAAACTACTAGAAGTTATAGAGCAATTCAGTAATGTGGCGGGATACAAAATCAATGCTCAGAAATCAGTTGCATTTCTGTACACGAATAACGAGAACGAAGAAAGAGAAATCAGGGAATCCATCCCATTTACAATAGCACCAAAAACCATACGTTACCTTGGAATTAACTTAACCAGAGACGAAGGACCTTTATTCTGAGAAAATCTATAACATACTCTAAAAGAATTGAGGAACATAAGATGGAAAGATATTCCAGCTCATGGATCGGAAGAATAACATAGTTAAAATGTCCATGCTACCCGAGATCACACTTTCAATGCTATCCCGATCAAATATACGATGCTTAAAGTAATCAAAAATAGTCCATTTGTGAATCAGAAGACCACGTCGTAACTTGTTAAAGGAAAAAAAGACTTGGGGGCATCACAATGCAACAGAACTTCGTAATGTATCAAAGCTGTGATCAAAAGACAGCATGGTACTGGCACAAAAACAGACACATAGACCAATGGAACAGAATAGAGAGCCCAGAAATGGACCCTCAGCTCTTTGGGCAACTAATATTTGATAAAGCAGGAAACATCCGGTGGGAAAAGACAGTCTCTTCAATAAATGGTGCTGGGAAAATTGGACAGCTACATGCAAAAGAATGAAACTTGACCACTATCTCACACCATACACAAAAATAAACTCCAAATGGATGAAAGACCTCGATGTGAGACAAGAATCCATCAAAATTCTAGAGGAGAACATAGGCAGCAACCTCTACGACATCGGCCAAAGCAACCTTTTTCATGATACATCCCCAAAGGCAAGAGAAACAAAAGATAAAATGAATTTATGGGACTTCATCAAGATTAAAAGTTTCTGCACAGCCAAGGAAACAGTCAGAAAAACTAAGAGGCAGCCCACGGAGAACTAGGATGATCAGTAGGGGAAGAAAGGGATAAAGAAAGGGGGGGGTAATCAGAAGGGGGGAATGAAACATGAGAGACTATGGACTATGAGAAACAAACTGAGGGCTACAGAGGGGAGGGGGGTGGGGGAATGGGATAGGCCGGTGATGGGTAGTAAGGAGGGCACGTATTGCATGGTGCACTGGGTGTTATACACAACTAATGAATCATCGAACCTTACATCGAAAACCGGGGATGTACTGTATGGTGACTAACATAATATAATAAAAAATCATTATAAAAAAAAAGAGTTTTAAGGGATGACATTACTATAACTAGTCACTGAGTTAGAAGGGGTCTCAGAGCTGACGGGGGAGCCCACCCTTCCCTAGCTAAAAAGCCACATTCCTCTTGCAGGAAAGGCAGGAAACAGTCCCCCAAACGGACTAGTCTCATTCTTTTTTTTTTTTTTTTAAAGATTTTATTTATTTATGTGACAGAGAGACAGGCAGCGAGAGAGGGAACACAGCAGGGGGAGTGGGAGAGGAAGAAGCAGGCTCATAGCGGAGGAGCCCGATGTGGGACTCGATCTAGGTACTCCGGGATCGCGCCCTGAGCCGAAGGCAGACGCTTTAACGACTGCGCTACCCAGGCACCCCCCGGACTAGTCTCATTCTTGCTTGGAAAGCCTTTTTCTAAGATCTAAGTTGATTTTACCTTCATCTGACTACCTCTGCTCCTCTCTCCCACCAGAAACTTCCGGCACTGGGGATGGGAACAGGATTCCCATCCAGGGTAAGGTCCCTGGCTGGTGCAGCTGCATGGCCGGCCGGCTCCTGGAAACAGCCAAGCCTCAATGCCTACAGGTGCCAGGAAGCGCCAGTCTCCAACACGCCGAGGGCGGGGCCAGGTAAGGTAGAGAAGCAGAGGGAGGCCCTGCTCTGGGAGGCCCACTGAGGCTCGTCCAGACACGGCCACCGCTGGCAGCGTGAACCCTGCGCGAAGTTCCACTAGGACTACCAGGCACAGAGGCACACGCAGACTGTCCTGCCAACGAGCAAGCGGGCCGCCTCCGAAGGGCCTGCGCTGCCCGCGGCCGCCAGCCCCCTTCTGGCCCGCGGGGACCCGCCGCCAGCCAGCCCGCCCGCCCGCCCTCGCATCCCCCCGACCCCGAGGCTGCGGCCCCAGCCCCGGCCCAGCGCCCCGGCCCGCGGCCCCACGCCCCCACTCCCACGCCTCTCACCTTCCCGGCCACCAGGCCGAGCGGCACGATGCCCAATTTGAAGTCGGTCATGGCCGGCTTGCGCTCGGCCGGTGGCGCCGCTCCCTCGGCAGGCGCCCGGCCGGAGCAGGGGCCGGGGTCGGGGCCAGGCAGGACGAGGCTGGGCCGGGCTCCGGCCGCCGCGACCGCCGCGGCCACCGCTGCCACCGCCTCTGCCGCCGACGCCTTGCGCCCAACGGACCAGCCACGCGCCCACCGGACCTGCCACGCGCCGCCGCCACGTGCCCACCGGACCTGCCATGCACCGCCGCCGCGCGACCGCCAGGCCTGCCACGCGCCGCCGCCGCCTCCTCGCGCCCGCCGGACCTGCCACGCGCCGCCGCCACCTCGCGCCCGCCGGACCTGCCACGCGCCGCCGCCGCCTCCTCGCGCCCGCCGGACCTGCCACGCGCCGCCGCCGCCTCCTCGCGCCCGCCGGACCTGCCACGCGCCGCCGCCGCCTCCTCGCGCCCGTCGGACCTGCCACGCGCCGCCGCCGCCTCCTCCCGCCCGCCGGACCTGCCACACTCTACCGCCGCCTCCTCCCGCCCGCCGGACCTGCCACACTCTACCGCCGCCTCCTCCCGCCCGCCGGACCTGCCACACTCTGCCGCAGCCGGGGCGCACCACCTTGAGCTGAGCCGGAGGCGGGGCGCGGACACACCCCCGCCCGCCGCCGACCCGCCAATGCAGGGCGCGAGCCGCCACGCCGTGCCCAATGGGAGGAGGGAGAGTGCGCCGGCGCATTGAAGAGCTGAGGGAGCGCAGGGGGAGGGGCGTGGCCGGGGCGTGGCCGGGGAAGGGCCTGGCCGGGGGCGTGGCTGGGGGCGGTGCCGGCGCGGCTGCTCCGCCCCACATCAGTTTCCGGGAAGCTTCTTTTTTTTTTTTCTTTTTTTTTTCTTTTTTTTTTTTTTTTTTTCTTTTTTTTTCTTTTTTTTTCTTTTTTTTTCTTTTTTTTTCTTTTTTTTTCTTTTTTCTTTTTTCTTTTTTTTTTTTTATAATGATTTTTTATTATATCATGTTAGTCACCATACAGTACATCCCCGGTTTTCGATGTAAGGCTCGATGATTCATTAGTTGTGTATAACACCCAGTGCACCATGCAATACGTGCCCTCCTTACTACCCATCACCGGCCTATCCCATTCTCCCACCCCCCTCCCCTCTGAAGTCCTCAGTTTGTTTCTCATAGTCCATAGTCTCTCATGTTTCATTCCCCCTTCTGATTACCCCCCTTTCTTTATCCCTTTCTTCCCCTACTGATCATTCTAGTTCTTATGTTCCATAGATGAGAGAAATCATATGATAGTTGTCTTTCTCTGCTTGACTTACTTCACTTAGCATTATCTCCTCCAGTGCCGTCCATGTTGTAGCAAATGTTGAGAACTCGTTCTTTCTGATTGCTGAGTAATATTCCATTGTATATATGGACCACAACTTCTTAATCCAGTCATCTGTTGAAGGGCATCTCGGCTCCTTCCACGATTTAGCTATTGTTTCTGCTGGAGGCCGCAGTTGGCTCCTTGCTCCCTACTGTCAGATCTAGGCTCGGACCGGCGCCAGACCCCCTGCCCGGCTCCAGACCCCCTGCCCTGCCCCAGACCCCGCACCTGGCTCCTGGCCCCGCGACCAGCCTGGCGGCCCCCGGTCTCACACCCGGCCTCGCATCCCCAGGCCGGACCCTGCGACCCGCACCGTGCGACTTTCGACCCCGTGCGCCACCCCCTCGTGAAGGGGTTGGCGGGAGGGTCCTGCTAGTTGGGGTTTCTGAGGGACTTGCTGTGTGCCCCCATCCGCAGGACAACCGGCAGGAAACGCGGGGTGGGAGGCGCTGCGGAGTAGGGGCTGGGGAGCCAAGCGCCTATAGGACCTAGGCACCTGCCCGCCCTTCTTCCTCCCTGGCCACCCACCACCTCCTCCTCACAGGGTCCCAGCTGAGGACCACGGTGTCCTGGGGTTTCCCCACACAGCCCATCCTCAGGCTACCACAACCTTCCCCAGTTCTCCTTATCTCATTGAATGGCAGTGACAACCATCATTATCTAAGCCTGAATCTTAGTGGGCATCTTTGGCTCCTCCCTCTTCCTCACTCTGTCCACATCCAGTCATCACAGCTTCCTATTAACTACCTTGTAAATGTCTCTCAGGTCCATCCATTTCTTTCCATTTCCACTACCACCAATCTAGTCAAAACCATTATAACCTCTCACCCAGCCTAGTTCAGAAATCTTCCTGCACCCATTCTTCTCATCTGATCAATTCCCCCAAACTATAGCCAGAGCGACTTTCCTAAAACACAAATCCTGCCAGCTTAACATATTCTTTAACACAATCTCATTGCTTTTAGGATGAGAAAAAAATCTTCGACATGGTTTGCATGGTCCTACATGGTTTGTCCCTGCTGACCTTTCTCTGTCTTGCCTTGCCTCACACCAGAACTCCCAGGACTCTAGTCACACTGGTTCACATTCAATTCCTAATCCCTTCTGCTACTTCGCCACTCCCCCACTCCTGCAGCAGCCCATCAGCAAAATTTGGTTCTGCTTTGAAACTGTGTCTTGAATCCAAACTCTTCCCATCATCCCCACTGTTAGAATACTAACCAAAGCCACCATGATTTTTCACCTGGGCTATTGCCACAGCCTACTCAGTGATCTCTCACTGCCCTTTGTCTTGTCCCATTGGATCCATTTCCAATCACCAACCAGCATGATTGCATACAGCAGAAGTCAAATCATATGCTTTCTAAAATCTTTCCAACGGCTCCCCATTGCAATCAGAATAAAACTCAAAGTCCTCAAGGCTTACTTCAAGGCCCTGCCTGATCTGGTCCCTGTCTACCTCTCTGTCCCCATCCTCTACCACTGCCCTACCCTTGTTATACGCCAGTCACGCTGGCCTTCTTTCTAACCTTCTATGTTCCTATCTCAAGACCTTTTCTTGCTCTTCCTTCTCTTGGAATGTTTTTCCAAATCATTTTCATTACTTTGTGAAGAGGTATTGCCTGCCCACTCTTCCTCTCCTAGGTAAGTCACTCCATTTATTGATCTGATTTTCTCTATAGTACTATGACTGTTCAGAACCTTCCAACGGCTTCCTTTCTCACAGTGAAGTCTCTACCATAGCCAGAAAGGACACACATGATCTGGCCACAATTTTGTGTTTGGTCTCATATACCACTTGTCTCCCTCTCACTCTGCTCCATCCATACTAGCTTCCTTGCTGTTCTTCCAGCATCTCAAGTGCCCTCCTAAACCAGAGCCTTTGAACATTCTCATCCAAAAATCCACATGAATTAATTTCTCATGCAATTTAGGTCTGGCTCAAGTGACACATATCGGAATGATATTCCTTGATGATCCTAATTAATATAACGGCTCTATCCCCACTACCATCACTCTCACCTGTTAATTCCCTTCAAAATACATTGCTTAACATGTTAAATATTAATTTGTTCTCTCCCACCTAGAAAGTACCATCCACTAGAGCAGGAATTATTTTCTTCACAACTATTTTCATTGTTTTTAGATGAGTAGGTGCTTAGAAGTTTTTTTTATCAAATGACTGAACTATCTTAATTTACCTAATTATTTACACGTCTAATGTATATCGTTATGTCTTCTCCACCACCTTCCCCACATAAAAGCCCTTGAAGACACAACTGTATAGGGGAAGAGGAGGTTAATTCAACCACATTTACAAATCCTGTTTCTAACTTCTGTATTTTCAGATCTCCCCAC
This sequence comes from Ursus maritimus, assembly GCF_017311325.1. Taxonomy (NCBI): domain Eukaryota; kingdom Metazoa; phylum Chordata; class Mammalia; order Carnivora; family Ursidae; genus Ursus; species Ursus maritimus. Next base: position 10,334,298 of record NW_024425675.1, read on the forward strand.
TCTCAGGAGGCTCTACGTCCAATGAATCTGGGTTACTTCCAGTCAGTCCTTTGCTATTACAAATCCTGTGGCCAAGACTGGGCGTGGGCATATGCAAAACTTCTTGTCATCACTTTATCGTCCCAATATACTCCTAGATGTGGGATTTCTGGATCAAACGGTAACTGCATAGGTAAGTTAAAGAGCTTTTGCTGAATTCGCCTCCACGGAGTTCATACGATTTTGGATTTCCACTAGCAATGTGTGAGAGTGCGTGTTTCTTCACAGCCTGGCCCGCCAACTCAGTGTCGTTAAGCTTTGGGGGGGGGGGTGCCAATCCGACAGTTGAGAAATGGGAGGAGCCGAGCGCGCCCTTCCCCACCCGACCCCCGACCCCACCCGGGCTCCGGCAGAGATCTGCACCCCCAGAGTGCGTCCCTGCGGACGGACGGGCAGGTGCGCAGGCGCGGGGTCGCTCTGCTCCGCACTCCCGCTTCAAATCCCCCAAGGGTGGGCTGCGCGCGGCGGGAAGATCCGGCCTTGCTCAACTGGCCCGAAAGAGGAAGCGCCGAGGGGCTGAAGTAAACACTTCGGAAGACCATTGCAAAAGAGATCAGGGTCTCGGGCTTCTGTGGAGCTGTCATCTGGCCCCACACCCCTTAGCCACTAACAGATCGAGCGGCAAAGAAGGATCATTTAGCGAGGGAATTCTCCTCAGAGAAGGGTGCGCGCGTAGGGGAGGGGTGAGAAAGGAAGGCCCAACTTTTCCCAGAACTTAAAAAACAAACTTTTTTTCTCCTTCAAGGGGGAAATAGAGGAAATGAGGCACAGACCCGATGAGTTGGAAAAAGCGGCCCCCGAGTGTTAGGAGTCTTCATCCACACGTCCTCCTGCGGGGGTGCCTCCAGCCAGGCGTCCCCGTTGCACCTCGATGCTAAGCGGCAGGGCCAGCCGCACACGTCTGCGCGCTGCGTGGGAAGGGCAGGGCTGACACCACTTCCTCCCCGAGTTGGCCGACCTGAGCCCGGGTGGAGCCCAGTGTGCCGCTTCGCCTTCCCCGCCGCTGCGCCGCCGCCGGCCCGCGCCAGCCCGCGCAGAGTCCCGGCCGAGTCCCCGCGGAACCGTCAAGGTAAGCGGCGTCGGCCGGTCCGAGCGCCCTGCTAGCTGCAGCGGGGACCCTCGGGGCTGCCGCGGGACCCTGTATCCAATGGGTCTGGTCCCAGCTCCGACCCCGCTCCCGGCCTTGGCCCGGAGAACTCGAGCCCCCCGCTTGGCCCTCGCGGGAAGCGCGTTCCCGGCATCCCCTCTGCTAACCTCGGTCCTTGACCCAGCTACGCGGGGGTTTGGGGCGCGGGCTCGTCTTCCCCGCATTCTCTTTCATCACATTTGACCGATTTCCTGCCCAGAAAATTGCTTCAGGGACAGATGGGAAACCCGTCTGCATCCTCACCTGTCCGGCAGCCCAGGAGCCCCAACCTGACCCCTCGGAAGGAATTCCTGGGGGCATTTGAGGCATTGTAGATTCAGTGCTAGTCGTGTGAGAATTTGAGAGTGACGATCGCAGTCTGACATGTCTTCGAGTGTCTCCTGACTTTAAAACTTTTGGACAACTGTTTCTTCTTTTTAAAAACATCTTTACCAGTGATTGGCCTTTCCATTTTAAAATAAGATAGAGGAATGATTTGGACACCAGGAGTTAGTCTCATAATTTGGCTTGGAGTGGGTGTCCAGAGTGCCATTTTATAGCATATGAAGGAAAGGAGTAGGATGTCCTATCCAGGAGTCCCCCCTGAAGACTTTACCCCCTGCACCTCTGATTTTCCTTCTGGGAAGGTATTTCTTATTTATACCACTGTGGAACACCAAATGTGTAGTTTTCTAGCGCCACGCAGAGTAAAGTGGTTCAAAAAGAACGTTTAATGTGGTTATTAGAGAAAGAGAAAAGGAGTAACTGAAGAAAGAAACATGGGGAAAAGGTACATGAGTTTATTACTCCCCAGGATATTATTTCTGGCGGCAAAATGTGGTTTAAATAAAGGCAAGGGTACTTAATACCTACTACTAATTCTAAATTCTAGAAATCCCAGAAATTTCAGAAAAGAGAGCTTTTGTCCACTGGCAGTTTTCCCTCTGGCCTCACTGAAATAGTCTTACAGTTAAGACTGGCAAGCAAAATTCACAGAAAATCTACTAAGAAATCTATAATGTCTTCCGGGTGGTATTTCCTGCCTGTTGAATATGTTGTGAAAGGTCTAAAAAATATAATGTCATCTTCAGGCTATTAATACTTAATAATTTTCACACTGATATTAATATTTGTGTCTTTTCTGGGTACTTGGGATATTTGGATTATAGCTCCATAGATGCCTTTAACTAGACAAGGGTGACTTTGATTAAGTTGCTTTAACCTCCCTGGGCCCGAGATAACTTATTTGTAAAGTGAGATTGTTGGACTAGAGTATGTCTGTCATTATAATAGCAATTAGGGAACTACTCTAATTCTTTGAATTTGTCCTGTCTGAAATGCTGGGAAAGTTAGAATTGCTGATGCCACAGAAAAGAAGGGAGAAAATCATAATGATAACAGATTTACTTAGAGTCTGAAATATCAACACTTTTGAGGCCTTTTGTTTCTAAGAAGTTCCTCTAAAAATAGTCAGTTTTTGATTTATATGTAAGATGGCAGATTTCCGTTCTGTTGAGAAACTGAGATGGGGAATCGATGTGCCCAAGCTTGGGCAGGTTGATAGTAAATTTCAAAATTCTTCAATTATTGTTTCTCAAGAAATACAACTTTATAATATGGATTACTTAATGATTTAGTTACTTTAAATCTTAAACACAGTACTTACTAGGTTAAATAGGGTTCATAAATTGTTTCATATTTTTATATCCTAGGAATGTATACCAATCACCTACTTTTTTTAAAACTTTATTTACTTATAATAAAAAAGTTCTAGATATTTTCATATTATTATTAGAATGAACTATTTATAAAATTTATTGCCATAAATGTCTGTTTGTTATGCCACTCTGAATTTCTTCAAATCATACTTTCAAAAGCATTATTATTTTCATTTACTTCTAAATCCTCTTTGATCTTTTTAAATTATCTTTATATCCAAAATCTTTTAGTAAGTCCACAAATGTTATAATAAATTAAGTTGGCATTTCATAGTTTACCACACAAAAATATTTTCCATTTTAAAGACCTCATGAGTTTATTTTGTAGGCAATAGAATGATCTTAGTAATTCTCACCTCAAAATAGAACAATTCTTATTAACATAATTAATATTTTAGTATGTAAATATGTCTATATTTTATGTCAGTTCTGTCATCCCGTGTGGCAAGTAGCTTAAAGTTTAAGCAATCGTTGTAAATTCAAGTACATAATAAATGCCAGGATTCGAAGTATTAGATTGGTACACTGGTTGTATAGTCATGTGTATTTGTATTACAGTTATAGTTGCCATGAGAAACATGATTTGTAGGGGAAACTGCAATACATTTGGAAAAGTTAACAGATGTCTCTTGAGAAGAGACAACAGCAGCACTACGGAATGGCATTGAATGAGCTACACTCAGTTTAAGGGGCTAGATTGTACGTGCAGCATGACAAGGCAAGGCCTGTGGACAGCTCCTAGGGTCTAGAGGTTATGACCTGCCACTGCCACATCCCCATTATCCAGCCAAATTCCTGGTACCACAGTTGGGACTCAAAAAGTGTTTGCTAAGTGTCCAGATATATCAGTTCCACTTCTGAGTTGTGCTATCAAAATGTCGCAAGCCCCTGACCCAGGCAGCCCTGTTGGTAGCAACCCTGAGGCGTGAGCAGGCAGAGATGTAACACCACTCCAAGGAACCACACCTTCTCAGCATGAACTCTGAACCCTGAATTCATGACGCAGTTTCCAAACATTTCCTGAAGATTGACGATGCACTCGAATCATTAAGAATCATATTGTAAGCATTCTTTTCTCTCTTCTCTGTCAACTCAGTTTCCTCTTTATCGCCAAATGGTGATCGTAAATAATTTTTCTATTTATTTAGCTTAGATTGTGAACCAGACTCTGTGCTAATTAATTTAGATGTATCATTACATTAATCCTCACATCCTGGGCTTATGCCATTTTTGTTATCATCGAGGAAATGAAAGCACAGAGAGGTTAAGAAGGTTACACAGAGAGTAAGAAGAGGACCTGACCTTTGAACTGAGCTAGTCTCATACCAAAACCCCAGGAGCTGTCCCAGGGACAGGGCTCAAAGGGTGAAAAAACATGGGACCTTTCCTCAGTGAACTTGTAGTCTAGTTGGACGGGGGGACATAAATGGGCAGTTACAGTTCTACATGTGACCAGAATTGTGTGCTGTGGAAGCAGATAACAGATCCCTATACCACAGTGGGGTCAGGGAAGGGAGGATGAAAGGAAGGTAACCAAGAACTTGTCTTGCTATAGTGAGAAGACAAGATATTATAATCAATTGTGAAGTTATTGTCTTTATATATGTCTTTTGAAAAAGTAATCTGTTTTGGCAGCCATCACATGTTTTCATTTTTATCTTTATTCTTATCCCTCTTGATAGCTTGCTAGGTTGATTGAATCAATAAATCTAGGAGTATAATTTTTTTGTTGTTTCTGCTGGGGATCTTTCTGATTTGATCTTATATTACAGAATCATCAGTGAGATGGTTGTGGGCTGGGAGAGGGTATAAATGCTAAACCAACGTCAATTATGTTTCCACAAACTGGCTAGAAGATTTATGTCTAGAAAGCTATATCACATCAACCTGGAGGGAAAATAAAGAGTGGTAGTATGCTAGACTGGATTTAATTTTGTTCCTCCTTTTTTATTATGAAATGTTTCATACATACAAAATATGGTGTATAATGTATATGTAAATTATAACAAATAATAATAAAACCATTTGGTTTTCACCCAGCTGAAGAAGTAGAATATAACTAATATATCTTCCAACTTCCTCCCAGTAGCATTCCCCTTTTTTCTCAACAGACATAATCAGTATTGGGAATGTGCTGATTTTTTTTTTTTTAGAAAAGCATTTAGAAGGCAGGTACGTGGCTTTGCAAACATGTCAAACTGGAAATTAAGAGCACACTGACACTTGGGAAACTGAGATTAGAATCTCCACCAACTGTAGGCACGATTATAAATAGAGTGCCCTGTTAAGTGAAGACAACTTATTTTAAGTATCATAAAAGCAAAGTGAGTTATAATGATTAAAATAAGTACCATGGAAATAGTTAGGGGTATCTTAGTCATTACTGAAGTGACCAAGATTCACCAAAGGATAACTATAACTTTTAAGGGCAATAAAGAATATATAAATTAGGAACTGCTCATTTTTTCATATTACTTAGATTTCTACTTTATTTTTTTAAAGGTTTTATTTATTTATTTGACAGAGAGAGAGACAGCCAGTGAGAGAGAGACAGGCAGGGGAGTGGGAGAGGAAGAAGCAGGCTCCCAGCAGAGGAGCCTGATGTGGGGCTCAATCCCAGGACTCTGGGATCACGCCCTGAGCCGAAGGCAGACGCTTAATGACTGAGCCACCCAGGCGCCCCTAGATTTCTACTTTAAATACAATTCAGTCATTCAAAAATATTTGCCAAGCACTATTCCAGGTGCTTAAGACATGTTGGTGAACAAGAGAGACAAAGATCTCTGCATTTATAGAGTTTATATTTTAATGGGGAGATACAGACAATAGTTAGTAAACATAATAAATAAAATAAGTGAAAGGTGTCTAAAAAAAAGACAAAGTTGGGGCGCCTGGGTAGTGCAGTCGTTAAGCGTCTGCCTCCGGCTCAGGGCGTGATCCCGGTGTTCTGGGATCGAGTCCCACATCGGGCTCCTCGGCTGGGAGCCTGCTTCTTCCTCTCCCGCTCCCCCTGCTTGTGTTCCCTCTCTCGCTGGCTGTCTCTCTGTCAAATAAATAAATAAAAATCTTAAAAAAAAAAAAAAAAAAAGACAAAGTTGAGCAAAGTAAAGTTGTATTTAATAAAGTGGTCAGGCTTGGCCTCACTGGGTAGATATGATTTGAACAGAGTTTTGAAGGAGTTAACTAAGAGGCTCTCTGAGGGAACTGTGTTCTCAGCAGTGGGAACAGCCAGTGCCAAGGCTGTAAGGCAGGGATCTGCCTGGTGTATTCAAGAAACAAGAAGGCCCATGTGGCTAGAAGGTATATGAACAGGAAGAGAGTAGCAGAAGATGTGGTTGGAGAGGAGCACAAAGAGGTGGCAGATCATGTAGGGTCTTGTAGGCCATTGTAAGAATTTTCGCTTTTACTCTGAGTGAATTGAGGTGCTATTGTGGGGTTCTGGGGAAAGGAGTAGCATGATCTGACTTACATATAAAAGGCTCACTCTGATTGCTTGAGAATAAGCTGAGCAGAGTAAGGATGAAAGCCAGGAGCCCATTAGGAAGCTTTGGGAATCACCATGTATTTTGAAGGTACAGCCAACAGGATGTGGGGTTTGAGAGAAAGAGGAATCTGTGATGACTCCAAAGTCTTGGCCTAAACAACTGGAAGATGGAACTGCCATCAGTTGACAGGGGGAGGTTGGAGAGGAGATGGTCAGAAGTTCAGGTTCAGATATGGATATGAAGTATCAACTGGGAAAAACTATGCGCTTATTACATATAAGGCTAAGGTCATTCAGGCTAAGTAGCTATTTGGGAAGATACTGTTTTTCTCATTTTACAAAATTAGAAATGATAGTTTGAGAGTTAAAGAAATGGGACGTAAAACCAGATCTTTTAGATCCTAAAACTTTAACCGTTTTTTCAAAATTTGCTGAAAAGGGAAGGAAAAAAAACCCTTGCTGAAAGGGTCGACCAATAATCTTTATTATACAGATAAGAATATAGTCAACTAATCAGTAATATTCCACCTCTATGAGACTCTAGACAATGAAAATTATTTTTAATGAGTGGAAAGGCAAGAAATAGATACTAAAGATACACACATAAAGTGCTAACTAGTGACATGAGCATTATACAATACCAGGTTTCTGTGATCGTGTTTAATAAAAGATTCTCCTTTTCCACAAAGGAGATTTTTATCTCAACCAGAGGCTAAGGTATTTATATTTTCATAATCTGAGGCCAAATTCAGAAGAGAAGGGAGTGGTACAGCTGGATTTCAGATGGATGCAAGTGTTCAAGCAGGGCTGAGGGGTCACTAACAGCTATTGAAGAGTGTTCGATGACACTGTTATAGTGCTTGGAAAGCTGAAAGTACTTCCTACTTCATTAGGAAGTATACTGAAATGGTGATAATTGATGTTTCATTTGTTCTACTATAACAGGCATCAAAACAGCATAGTTATGGAATGACAGTATTTAGTGGAATGCTGCTTAAGTGGTCGATTACCATTTAATAGACTGTGTTTTTCACCAGGCAAAACTCCAGTCTTCAATTAAGTGCATTAAGATTTCATCTCAAAAATAAAAGAAAGAATTCTTTAGGGAAGGGGGGAATACCACAAAATTTTTCGCAGTAGATTTACAGTGTATTAATTACGTTACTAATTAAGTAAATTTATCTAAGGCTATTCTATTTATAGTACAACATTAACAAACTTATTCATGTCTGCTCATAACATAAAATTCACAACTGACAGGTCAATGAACTGTGTAGCTTCAGGATATAGTATTGGTTTGTTTTTTTTTTTAAGAGGATGGCTTCCTTCTGATTAAATTCCATAAATGATATGGCTTAGCAAACCAAGACTATTTCTTAACATGCTTACTAATTCAGTGACCTTATATTTACCCTATTGCAAGCAACAAACAGAAATGAAGTTGTTTAGGCCATGATTGTGGGCAAATGCAATGCAGTGCTATAAACACATGGCTCATAAGACCGCTACTGACTAGAGAAGCTGAAACTCCAAGGTATTTTACTCCACTGACTGTCAGAGCAGAGAAGCATCCTTCAAAGCAAGGCTTAGAGGGGGAGTATGGTTCATATGGATATACTTGAGTTACATGAAACTGCTCAACATGCTGCAATCAGAACTTTTATTTTTTTCACTTTCCACACACATCTATTGAAGGCCAGCCATGTGCCCAGCATGGAGGGTATAAAATAGAATAAGATATGGCCCCAAACCTGAAGAACCTTCTAGTTGAGTGGGAGAGACAGACCTGTAAATAAACACATTCCAGTGTCTGATATGCAATGATAGGTGCAAAAATAATACGGTGAAGAAGGTGACTATAGGGAAGACATTATATGGGGACAGGGGGTGACCAAGAGGCACTTTGAAGGATAAAGGTATTTTCAGGTGGCCTGTGGAAGAAGACCACCCCAGCCACCACATGTATGAAAGAGTTTGGCAGTGCTGGAGCATAAAGTATAGTGGGAAAGGAAATGGGGCAATTCTGATTTAACGCTTGGTGAGTAATATTCAAATTAGGTTCATATGATACAGTCACCACAATCTATCATCTCTGAGTCAAATATCTAGGCACTTGTAATAACAGAACTTGTAGCACTCTAGACCAGCCCTGTTCAATAAAAATATAATGCAAACCATATGTATAACTTAAAATTTTCAAGAAGCCACATTAGAAGCAGTAAAAAACAATAACACTAATTTTAGTAATATATTTTATTTTATATATGTCCCAAATGGTCATTTAGTTAATTAATATTAGTTATACTAAATTGCATTAAATTTAAGTAATATTAAAATTATTGAAGTCTTTTATTCTTTTTGGTATCTTGAAGATACCAAGTCTTTTAAACCAAGCATGTTTTACCCTTCAAGCACATCCCCATTTGAACTAGCCACAAATGAAGTACTCAACAGCCTCATGATCAAGTGACTACCAAAGTAGACAGCGCAACTCTAGATAACGGCACAATTATTGTATCCTAACCGTGCGTTGACTCTTCAGATGCATGGAGGATATTAGATGAATTATGAAGTAAGCTAAAGGGGAAAAAAAGGGAATAGCATTTTCTGTTAGTATGGAATCTGCCCCTGGAAACTGATTTTAATTCATATTTTATTAGTCCTTTAGCAACAAAAACAAACTCAGATTATCATTGCTTACATTCCTTTTTATTCTTTCTCTTCCCCTCCTGCCTTATTTTTTGGATTCTGCCTAATAGTAACAGGGACTGAAAAAGAATGGAAATAAATGGTGGAGCAGTGTGCCCTAAACCCACATCCGGCAAAATGTGAACTGTTGCCCTAGGCGACAGTGGTTACCACCTCTCTCTCTTTCTTTCTCTCTCTCTCCGCCCCCCCTTCCACCTACTAGTTCATAAGCGTCAACAGTAACCCTCTTTGTTGTGATTCCCAACTCCAGAAATACACCTCCTTGTGGGGGAGGGGGGCAGGTAGTGATAAGATTTGGAAGATGGAGTTGTTTTGATTCATGGGTTTGGTATGAAAAAGCCTCAGGGATATTCTGATGCCCTCTCTTGTTCAGAATGGTTAAGAATCTCTGTCGTAGAAACAGTATTTACAGATGTCCTTCCCAATGGCTTGGTCTTTTTAAAATGCCTGGTCTATGAAAAAACGGCAGTCCAGCTCAGTTTCTAGGTACACAGAAATGCAACAAACAAAAGTACCCATCCAGTTGTGAACATGGGAATGTGTGTGTGAATATGTACCTGACGTTTGTCTCCTCTACTTGTTTTAGGTGGAGAATATCGTAATAAAAGTCATGATGCTATTGATAACAATGATAGCTGACATTATCACTATATGTGGGCCTGGCACTATACTAAACACTTTACAGACGTCGTCTCATCCCCGTGAGAGAGGGGCTGTTTTCATTGCCATTTTACAGCTGAGGAAACTAAGCCAACAGAGAGGTTAAATAACTTGCCCAAGATTACCCAGGGGCTGAGTGTATTTACTGAGTAAATGGTGTGTGTCAACATTTGATGAAAATACAAGGTTCCATATTTGAACTCATAACGTAGTGTGAAAGGCAGACACACAGTTATATTAGAGCTGGACATACAGACACTGTAACAGAGGTATGAGCAAAGCAGCTGCCAGTTTGCACCTCTTAATAATTACAACCCTTATTTTCAAAAGGCAACATGGCATGCTGATTGTGAATGTGAACTTTCAAGTTAGACCCAGGCACCGTCCAGTTCATTGCTCACTAGCTGCATGAGCATGAATTATTTAATTTCTCTAGGCTTGAGTTTTATAACCTATAAAATTAGAATAATGTCACCACATCATGGGATTGTTTTGAAAATTAAATGAGACACTCTGGGGGTCTGACCTGTAGTGACTGTTCCATATTTATAACTCCTACTATAGTTATTTTAAAGTCGGCATTAATGTATATTAATATGAACTAGTGTATATGGAGTTCTAAGTCCAGCCATGACTCTATGCCAGGTACCAAGAGAGTTAAGGTATAAGTTTTTCCTCTGCAACATAGTTGAGAAGATAACAGTACACATAAAGAGAGAGATAAACCATAAGGAAGCTGATTAACTGTCCAGTTAGTGATCCTCACACTGCTGCTACAGGATTCAAGATGAGGGTAAATCACTAGGACCCAGCAGTGAGCCTGGAGCTGGCCTGGCGTAGTGGGTAGGAATAATATAATATAATAATAATATAATATAATAATAATATAATATAATATAATTAATATAATATAATATAGCACAGAGGCAATACAAATTATGTGTATGGAGGAAGAGAAAGAAACTGGTTTAATGAAAGATGTTGATGAATTTGGAGTGGTATGTGCAGTGAATTGTCAATGAGCTCATCCTGGAAGATATTTTCTCTGATCAGCTTTTCTAGCTAGCTGGGAACATGCCAGGCTGGCCTGCATGCAAGCAGCAATGAGGGCTGTAGATCAACCATCTACTTTCTGCTTTCTGACTAGAAGCACTGGCCTCCCTGCCACCTACTCCTTCACCTTCTGCTTGTCTTTCTCTGATTGACATGGACTTTCCAGATTTGGTGTTTGTACCCTTTGGAACAGGAGTGCCCAGATAGCCTACTGACTTGATCTTGGAGACTGCTGATGTTCCTCGGGCTATAGCACAAACCCAGGTCACTACTGGAAAAGGCATCAGGGGCCAGTTGCCCCTGGTGCATATTGACAGGAGGGCCTTGAATGGCCCTCCACAATTTGATCTAAAGGGACGAGAGAACAATTTCATTTCTGACAGGTTGTCTCTGCTGCAGAACTTCATTTGTGTTACTCAGGAATCTGCTGGGACAATGAGCCAAATGGTATAAGGAGTTCAGACTCTACCAAGAGGCAAATAAATGATAGACATGCCAAGAAAAACAATATATTTCTTAGCTAATTGAAATATAAATGTGAACCATAAATTAAGGACTGTGAATGTATCATCAAAAAAAAATGTTTAAGGATTTGTAGTTTAACTTAGTAAAGTTACATGGTAACTGTTATGTGAAACACATATAAAACACATACACTTCTAGAAGTTGACTTTCACTCCATTATCTGCTGATTCCATTGTTTAGGGTTCTTGAGGTTTTGGGGTGTTTTGTTTTGTTTTGCTGGTATCTGTGTATTTTAAATCAAGGATTAATTTCTATGCCAGGTTAATCAGTAATCTTTCTATGGTTGGACTCAATCTAAGCCAGTGTTGCTTTGTCTTGTTCTGGTCTGGTTGTTTGCAGGAGCAATCATAAATTTACCCTAAATCCATTTGGATTGGTCCTGGATTATAGCCGTATAGTGATTGCTGTTACAGTTTCTTTTTATTTTTATCATAGTGGCTGTTTCACTATTATGTACATTTGTACAAACGACTCAATGAGTATTTTCTGTTTCAATGTGCAGAGCACTGTAAGTTGTTACATCACAGAGAAAAAGGCCTTTTTGGGGGGGACCTTAAGATATAAAAAACCACTCTGCTGTCAATAGCATCCATTTAAAAATGACTCATACTATACACAAAAATTAACTCAAAATGGATCATAGACCTAAATGAAGGGCTAAAATTGTAAAACTCTTGGGAAAAACATAGGATTAGATCTTTATAACCTTGGGTGAAGTAATAGTCTCTTAGATGTAATACCAAACAAACACACAACACGCACAAATAGATAAATTGAACTACTTTCAAATTTAAAACTTCTGTGCTGCAGAGTGCTGTAAAGAAAGTACAAAGACAATGCACAGAATAGAAGAAAATATTTTATTTGCAAATTGTTTACAGAACGTCCCCACCTATGATGGTTCAACTTATAATTGTTTGGATTTACCATGGTGTGAAAGCAGTGCTCATTCAGTAGAAACTGTACTTTGAATTTTGGATGTGGATCTTTTCCCAGGCTAAGGATATATGGTACAATACTCTCTCATGATGCTGGGCAGCGGCCCCGAGCCTCAGCCCTGGCAGCCACATGATCATGAGAATTAAAATGGATTATATAATATATAATACTAGGGAGAGGATCTGAGTAGACTTTTTTTCCAAAGAAGATATAGAAATGACCAATTAGCACATGAAAATTGCTCAGCTTCATTAGACATACGGGAAATGCAAATCAAAACCACAATGAGAACTTCATACTCACTAGGACGGTTATAATCAAAATGACAGTTACGTGTATTGATGGAGAAATTCGAGCTTTCATACACTGCCAGTGGAATGCAAAATCATGCCACAGATTTGGAAAAATAGTTCAGCAGTTCCTCAAAAAGTTAAAGTTATCATATAACCCAGCAGTTCCATTCCTGGGAATCCTAAGAGAAATGAAAACCTATTCCATGCAAAATCTTGTACACAAATATTCATAGCAGCATAATTAATAATAGCTGAAAAGTGGAAACAACCCAAATGTTCATCAACTAATGAATGGATAATCAAAATATGGTGTTTCAATACAATGAAATATTCAGCAGTAAAAAGAAACAAAGTGCTGATACATATTACAATGTGGATGAACTTTGAAAACATTATTCTAAGTGAAAGAAGCCACACACAAAAGACCATATTTTTTTTAAAAAATTTTTATTTAAATTTTGCTTAGTTAACATACAGTGCAATATTGGTTTCTGGAGTAGAGTTCGGTAATTCGTCACATAAATTCAACACCCAGTGCTCATCACAGCAAGTGCCCTCCTTAATACCCATCACCCATTCAGCCCATCCCCCACCCACCTCAACCCTCAGTTTGTTCTCTATCATTAAGAGTCTCCTATGGTTTGTTTATCTTTCTCCTTTCTCCCCCATCCTTCTCATACGTTCATCTGAGTGAGACAGTATGGTATTTCTCCTTCTCTGACTGACTTATTTCACTTAGCATGATACACTCTAGCTCCATCCACGTCATTGCAAATGGCAAGTTTTCATTCTTTTTAATGGCTGAGTAATATCCCATTGTATATATACCCTGTCTTCTTTATCCATTCATCAGTTGAATGGACATTTGGGCTCTCTCCACGGTTTGGCTATTGTTGCTAATGCTGCTTTAAATATCAGGGTGCATGTACCCCTTCAAATCTGTATTTTTGTATCCTAGTAGTGCAATTGCTGGATCATAGGGTAGTTCTATTTTTAACTTTTTGAGGAACCACCACACTGTTCTTCAGAGTGGCTGTACCAGTTTGCATTCCCACCAATAGTGTAAGAGGGTTCCTCTTTCTCCACATCCTCACCAATACCTGTTGTTCCTTGTGTTGTTAATTTTAGCCATTCTGACAGGTGTGAAGTGGTATCTCATTATAGTTTTTATTTGTATTTCCCTGATGATGAGTGATGTTGAGCATCTTTTCATGTGTCTGTTACCCATCTGGATGTCTTTGGAATAGTATCTATTCATGTCTTCTGCCCATTTCTTAATTGGATTATTTGTTTCTTAGGTGTCAAGTTTGATAAGTTCTTTATAGATTTTGGATACTAAACCTTTTATCAGATATGTCATTTGCACATATCTTCTCCCTCTCCATTGGCTGCCTTTTAGTTTCATTGATTGTTTCCTTCACTGTACAGAAGCTTTTTATCTTGATGAAGTCCCAATAGTTCCTTTTTTGCTTTTTGTTTCTTTTGTCTCCAGAGATGGGTCTAGTAAGAAATTGTTATGACCAAGGTCAAAGAGGTATCTGCCTATGTTCTCCTCTAGAATTTTGATGGTTTCCTGTCTCACATTTAGGTCTTTCAGCCATTTTGAATTTATTTTTGTGTATGGTGTAAGAAGGTGATCCGGGTTCATTCTTCTGCATGTTGCTGTCCAGTTTTCCCAACACCGTTTGTTGAAGAGACTATTTTTTCCCATTGGTTATTTTTTCCTGCTTTGTTGAAGATTAGTTGACCATATAGCTGTGGATCCAATTCCGGGTTCTCTATTCCCTTCCATTGATCATCTGTTTTTGTGCCAGCACCATACTGTCTTGATGCCTACAGCTTTGTAATATAGCTTGAAATCTGGAATCTTGATGCCTCCAGTTTTGTTTTTCTTTTCCAGTTTGATTTCACTATTCAGGGTCTTTTGTGGTTCCATACAAATTTTAGGATTGTTTGTTCTAACTCTGTGAAAAATTATGGTGATACTTTGATGAGGATTGCATTAAATGTGTAGATTGCTTTGGGTAGTATAGACATTTTAACAGTGTTTTTTCCTCCAATCCATGAGCATGGAATGCTTTTCCATTTCTTTATGTCCACTTCAGTTTCTTTCCTAGGTGTTCTATAGTTTTCAGAGTACAGATCTTTTTTTTAGGAGGTGGAGGAGGGGCAAAGGGAGAGGGAGAGAGAGAATCTTAAGCAGGCTTCACAGCTAGTGCAGAACCCAACAGGGGGGGTCTATCTCACAACCCTGAGATCATGACCTAAGCCAAAATCAAGAGTCAGGTGCTTAATCAAGTGAGCCAGGCAGGCACCCCACAGTACTGATCTTTTACCACTTTACCTCTTGTTCCTAGGCATCTTATTGTTTTTGGTGCAATTGCAAATAAGATTGATTCTTGATTTCTTTTTCTGCTGCTTCATTATTGGTGTATAGAAATGCAACAGATTTCTGCACATTGATTTTATATCCTGCAACTTTGCTGAATTCATGTATTAGTTCTAGTAATTTTTTGGTAGAGTCTTTTGGGTTTTCTACATAGAGTATCATGTCAAAAAGATAACATATTGTATGGTTTCATTCATATGAAATGCCCCCAATAAACAAATTTATATAGAGAGAAAGTAGATTGGTGATTGCTTAGGGGAGGGGAGGGGAGGGAAATGGTGAGTGACTGCTAATGAGTATGGAGTATCTTCTAGGAGAGAAGAAAATGTTCTAAAATCAGATTTTAGTGATGATTGCACAACCCTATGGAAATACCAAAAATTATTGAATTATAAACTTTAAATGTTATGTGAATTATATCTTAATAAAACTATTTTTTAAGATATGGAGTGCAGAGTCTGTGTTCCAGGTGCTACTGTAACCACTAGGAAGATGAAAAGATGCATTAGAAGCAATCTGTGCCCTGGCTGCCGTACATTAAAGAACACATCTGGTGCACCAGGGGATTATAAAGAAAACAGTTGTTATTGCAGCAGATGAGGTTTTATGGGAAGAACATGATGATGTCTGGAAGGTGAATTTGGAGAAGCTGATGGAGGTTGGACTGTGAAAGAACATAAAAGCCACATTAAAGAGTATAGATTTTATCCTGCAGACAAGAGAAGCCACTGAAAAGTTTTACTAATTGAAAGGATATGAAGAGATCTGGGTTTTAATAAGAAAACCCTGGTGGCATTTTAGACACTGGATTAAAAAAGAGACTAGAGGTGGGGAGATAAATAGTAAGCAGACGGCAGAGACTGAACTAAGGTGATAGGTGTGGAAAGAATGGGACAAGTTCAAGGGCATCAGGAAGGCTGCATTGACCAGACGTACTGGCTGACCCAGTTGGGGGCCTCGTGAACAGAAAGATGCCCCTGAAGTTCCTGAGAATGGCTGAGAGGAGATAATTGGACTATAGGTAGAGGCAAATGTAGACTCGTGTTCTTTTTTGGGGGGATTATTATGTGGGCAGAGTCATGTGTAGGTGGCTCCTTTTAGCCACAAGTCTGAGTCTGGTCATCGCAAACACCCACAGCTATTAGGTTAACCCCACCCTGTATTTCTTCGCTGAGCCCGTTCTTGCCTTTGTCTCACCTGCTTTTCCACTTCCTAATGCTTCTGTTTCAGTTCTACAATTCTCGTGACTCACGCATTTGACTTCAGTGTCTTCTGCCCAAACACCCAGTCTCAGCCTCACTTTACCGCACTGATCTTCCCTGGCATCTGATTAGCACCCAGAGCTGTGCTGACTTTCTCCCCAGTTCCCAAGACAACCTCTGACTTGGATCTTGCTGCACCACGACCTATGTTGGCAAGCGGGGGGGGGGGGGGGGGGGGGGGGGGGGGGGT
>NW_024425675.1:10350694-10437668 GCF_017311325.1 Ursus maritimus
GGGGGGGGGGGGGGGGGGGGGGGGGGGGGGGGGGGGGGGTTGGTGGTTGAGGAGCAGAGTGGAGAAGAGGAAGTTGGAAGGGGACCATGTTGTGGTTGAACCCACTACCCTCTGTGGGAATGCCCTGTGGACAATGGAAGTATAAATGCAGGGCTCCGTGTGAGGAGATAGATGGTGACATGGATAAATAAGCTATTTCTGCTTCACTCTGCACCAATATCTACAGAGATTAGATAATAGGAATAAAAATAATAGAAAACAAAGATCAGGGAGGATCTATCCCAAAGATAATCCTGGATCACAGTTAAAATGACTAAATCATTTTTCTGAAGTGGTAACTGTTGCCACCTTTGCTTCAAAAGGTAGTTACAGCTCCATCTTTATTCATATTTGTGAAATCTGGTTATTTTTATGGTCATACCTTTGCCAAGACAGCCACCTAGACAACAGGAAGATGAGTGGAATGGAAGATGTGAGGACTTAACATGTGGTTTCTTGGAAGTTTTACTGAGACGTCGATCTGGAAAGGTCCATGAACACCTGATCAAAGAAACTAACCAAGCAGAGTATCCCATTTTTCTCTCAGAGTCCATAACAAAATGATCCTAAGTTGTCTCTTAATATATTATGTCTTCTATTTCAGGACATCTCTGAACAGTTGCAATGTTCTAAAATAACTTATTAGTAGTAAAGTTGGTGCAAAACAGACTATAGTATGCTAGCCAAAAACATTAAGACTGCATTTCATTTTATGTTTCCCATTCTGGTAAGATTATAAAACACCAAATTCTTTAATATTTTTCAATATATTTATACATTCTGTTATGTTCCATCGTTGTCTGTTTTATGTTTATACTATTAGTGTTTTAATTATTGTCATTGTGGAAGGCTTTCATTATTTTTTTTTTTTTTCCCTCCAAATGTCCTCTGAATTTGACTGTGGTTAAATTGAGTATGTGTGTGTGTATTTTTTCCTATGGCTACTTTCTAGGTAGTTTGAAATTGTCCTCTTGAAATTTTTTCCTCTAATCCCTAAGTTGTTAGGGAAATGCTTTTTTTCTTAAGGATTTCTTTTATTTTTTTAATATTTTATTAGTATTTCCTGTTTTATTATATTTAATCAGAAAATACAGCCTGTACAATGTCTCCTTTGGATTTATTGGGATTTTCTGGTATATGACTAGTTTTCAATAAATATTATAAGCTAAGCCTCATTTTTTTTAAAGCAAAGCCTTTACTCAAGATTTTTACTCAAATCTGTTCTAGTATCTTTATTTTTTTCCCATTAATCAGTCGTATATAGACAAGAAATGTGTTATCATTGCTAAGGTCATAATTTTATAAGTCAAATCTTTAGCATTATTTCTCTATAACATTGATTTAGTCTTCAAAATAATTTGAATACATAAAAGAATATATTTTTGGCTAGAAAGTTTAATAATGAATCAGTTCTGAACCTAGACAAATAATGCTAAATTCTTAATTGCAGTTGTTGCTCCAGAGAAATAATGAAAATAATTAGCTTCTGATAAGAAAAACACTCCCTGGAAAGTTACTAAGCATAGTAACAAAAAAATAAATAAAATATCTTCTATAAATTAATCATAAAATTCACCAATCAGAAACAACATATGAAGGATACATTTTCATTTGAATTTTCTTTTCACTAAGAGCACGGGCAAGAAAGACTAGGGACTGTTGCAATACACTTTCCACTTCAAATTGTCCACCTCAGATTGATGCTGGCAATGTTTTGGAGAGGAAAATCACAATCAGATGGGGTGGAGAAGAGTCCCCTTTCCCTTTTTGTGAGCAGCTCTCATTGTGGAATTTAATGAAAAGGGAACTTATGGGATGGAAGAAAATATTTGAAAACTGCGTATCAGATAAGAAGTTAATATCTAAAATATATAAAGAACTCATACAACTCCATAACAACAACAACAACAACAACAACAACAACAACAACAACAAAACAAACAACCCAGTTTAAAAATAAGCAACAGACTTAAATAGACATTTTTCCAAAAAAGGCATACAAATGGCCAACAGGTACATGAAAAAGTGCTTAACACCACTAATCATCAGGGGTGCAAATCAGAACCACAGTGAGGTACCACCTCACACCTGTCAGAACGGCTGTCATCAAGAAGGCAGGAGATAACATGTTAGTGAGGATGTGGAAAAGAGGGAACCCGTATACACTGTCTGGAATGTAAATTGGTTCAGCCATTATGGAAAACAGTATGGAGGCTCCTCAAAGTATTAAAAATAGAACTACCTTCTGGTCCAGCAGTTTATTCTCTCTTCTGGGAATAAATCCAGAGGGAATTAAAACAGGATCTCAAAGAGATACCTGCATGCTCAGGCTCATTGTAGCATTATTCACAATAGCCAAGATATGGAAACAACAAAAGTGCCCATCAGTGGATGCCTGGATAAAGAAGATGTGGTGTATATATACACAGCAGAATATTATTCAGTCTTCACAAAGAAGGAAATCCTGCCATTTGTAACAACATGGATGGATAGGCCTTGAGAGTGCTGTGCTAAGTGAGATCAGTCAGACAGAGAAAGACAAATACTATATGATCTCACATAAGTGAAAGTCTAGACTCTAAAAACCAAGCTCATAAAAGCAGAGAGTAGAATGGTGGTTTCCAGGGCCTGGAGGATGGGAGAATTGTGGAGATGTTGAAGGGTACAAACTTGCAACTAATAGATAAGTAAGTCCTGGAGTCTGATCTACAACATAATGATTATAGTCAACAATACTGTATTATAACCTTCAAAGTTGCTAAAAGACTAGATCTTAATTGTTTTACCACAAAAAAAAATGATAATTATGTGACATCATAGAAATGTTAGCTAACATGTGGTGGTGATCATCCTATAGTATATAAATGTATCAGATCAACACATTGTACACCTTAAACATATATAATATTGTATGTTCAATTATATTTCAATTTAAAATATATATAATATTATTAATTTCTGCTTTTGCCAGCATGCCCTTTAATCATTTCTACGGACTTGAGCCCAAATGTGACTCTTTTTTTTTAATAGTTTTTTATTATGTTAGTCACCATACAGTACATCCCTAGTTTTTGATGTAATGTTCCATGATTCATTACTTGCATATAACACCCAAATGTGACTCTTAATTCTATTTTAAATTATGAAATTGATACATGATGGAAAATTTGGAAAATAAAGAAAAAGAGACCAGCACCATAACACAAGCACTATTTCACATGTTGATTTATTATCTTCTAGTATTTTTTATTTGTTCCTGGTTTTCTTACTATTGTAAATTAGAATATAAATTATTTTGTATCTTGCTTATTTTGCTTAAATATATGGTTAAAAATAATAGCCATTATTTTTAATAGTAACAACAACAACAAAACATTGAATGCAATAGAATAACAACTCTTCCTTTATTTGTTGGATATTTAGATTGCTTTTAATTTCCAATACTGCTGCAGTTTTACCTTCAGGCATATAGAGTTCTTTCATAGTATGTAAAATTTCCTTGAATTAAATTCCTAAAGGTTGAATAAGTAAAACAAAGAAAATGAATATTTCTATGATATTAGGTATTTAATGAATATTTGTCAATGAATGAATGAATATAAAATACCTCACTACTTGTAATGATCAGAAAACAGATTGGGTGCCTAGGTGGCTCAGTGGGTTAAGCATCTGAATCTTGCTCCTGACTCTGGTCATCATCTCAGGGTTATGAGATCGAGCCCTGCTTCGTGCTCCTCACTGGGCATTGAGCCTGTTTAAGATTCTCTCTCCCTCTATCCCTCTCACCCCCCTCTCCCTCTCTAAAACAAGAAATAAAGAAAAAGAAAACAGAATCCATTTTAGATTAAGTAGAAAGGAGTATACTACAAGGCATATGGCTGCATACAAAACTGAGAGGGTCAGGGAGTTAGGTTTGATGTTGACAGTCGAGATTAACAGGCAAGAGAAATGCCCAACTCTACCTTCAAAACCGTTCTGGTGAAATGTCACTGCTGCTAGTACCCAGTACTCAATCTAAAATGATAGGGACACTAAATTCTATACCTGAGACCACTATTACACTGTATGTTAATGAACTGGAATTTAAATAAAAGCTTGAAAAAGATAAAATAAAATAAAATAAAATAAAATAAAATAAAATAAAATAAAATAAAATAAAATAAAATAAAATAAAACAAAACAAAAGGGACAGGACAGCTGCCCCTGGAAGATTGCCCACATGTGGCTCTCAGTTAAGTTGCTCATTTCCACCTAGCAGATCTCATGTCATTGTGTTTCCTTGACTTGATCACAGGTAGAACCCTAATTGCAAAGACGTCTGGGAAACATCATTTCTAGATTTCCAGTTTCGGTGTTATGGGAGCACATTATACAAGGCACTAAGAGAGTGTTTCAGAAAGCCAGTTAATAGTATCTGCCGTAGAATTATAAAGAAGGAAAGGGAGGGAGGTAAAGAGGAAAGGGAGAAAGAAAAGCTTTTTTCTATAACTCTTACAGTTTTACTGTTACACTTAAATTCTTCACCCAGTTTGAATTTATTATGTGGAAGGTGATGGAGTAGGATCTGATATTATTTTTTTCCAAATGGATAGCGATTTCTTAAATAATTTCTTATTTCTGCTGATTATTGCCAACTTTTTCAGATATTAAATTTAAATTCTGTGATCTCTTTGTTCTTTTCTATTGGTTTATTTGTGTAAATCTTAAAGTACCGAATTTTGTCTTTAAAATACATGTTTTGTATTCTTAACCAAATTACTTAAGAATAATCTTTTATTTTTCAGATGAAGTTTATAATAAGTTTGTCAGCTTTTATTTATTTGTTTTAATCCATCTGGAAGTTTGATTGAAATTGCAAAAAGTTTTGTATTCATTTAGAAAGAATGGTATCTTCATCATATTGAAAGTTCCTTTCTAGTAACATGTTCTGTCCATTTGTTCAAGTTTTCTTTTATGCCATATAGATTTCTCTATCTGGAATTGACAAATTGCTAATTATTTATTCTGTAGTCTTCATAGCTTTTGTTGCTGTTACAGATTTTATGTTTTTGCTGTATCATTTTCTAACATTTATTGCCTGATATATAGAAATGTTATTTTGTGTGTATTTACATCACATCTGCTATCCAATTAATTTTACTTTTTGCTTGTATTCCTATGTAGACAATCATGTCACCTATGTATTATACTAATTTCATCTTTTCCCTATTGCCTATTTAACAAATCTGTTGAGGGGCTTTTGTAAATAAAGTGTGAGATCAAAGATGGTGGTGGAGTAGGAGGTCCCTAGGCTCCTCTCATCCCACGAACACAACTAGATAAATATCAAATCATCCTAAATATCCCAGAAACTGGGCAGAAGACTGACCTAACAAACTCTACAACTAAAGAAAAAAAAGAGGCCACATTGAAGAAGAAGACAGAGACTTAGACAAAATGTGAAGATGGAGGAATTTATCCCAAATGAAAGAACAAGATAAAGGCCACAGCCAGAGATCTCAGTGAAACAGATATAAGTAACATGCCTGATGGAGAATTTAGAGCAAAAACCATAAGGATATTCACTGGGCTTGAGAAAAGAATAGAAGACATCAGTGAGACCCTTACCACAGAGATAAAAGAGTTTAAAAAGAATCAGATGAAGAATACAATAAGCGAGATTGGCAACAGGCTTGATTAAATGAACAGCATGCTGAAAGAAGCAGAAGAATGAATTAGTGACCTAGAAGATAAAATAATGGGCAATAATTCAGATGAAGAAAAGAAAGAAGAATATGCAACACGAGAATAGATTTAGGGAATTCAGTGACTCCATCAAATGTAATAACATTTGTATTACAGGAGTCCCAGAAGAAGAAGAGGGTGGAAAGGGGGCAGAAAATTTATCTCAAGAAATAAGAGTAGAAAACTTCCCTAATCTGGGGAAGGAAATAGACATCCAGAACCAGGAAGCACATAGAATGCCCATCCAAATCAACAAAAGCAGGCCGACACCAAGACATATTGTAATTAAATTTGCAAAATATAGTGATAAAGCAAAAATCTTAAAGGCAACAAGACAAAAGAAGTCGTTAACTTACAAGGGAATACCCATAAGGCTAGCTGGAGCTTTCTCAACAGAAGCTTGGCAAGCCATAAAAAAGTGGCATGATATATTCAGAGTACTGAATGGGAAAAATCTGCAGCCGAGAATACCCTATCCAGTAAGGCTATGATTCAGAGTAGGAGAGATAAAGAGTTTCCCAAAGAGACAAAAACTAAAGGAGTTGTGACTACTAACCCAGCCCTACAAGAAATATTAAAGGGGACTCTTTGAGTGCAAAGGTAAGACCAATAGTGACAAAGACAAGAAAAGATCAGAGAAAATCTCCAGAAACAATGACAAAATAAGTAATAAAATGGCAATAAATACTTATCTATCAATAATTACTTTGAATGTAAATAGACTAAATGCTCCAGTCAAAAGACATAGGATGTCAGAATGGGTAAAAAAAAAAAAAAAGTAAGACTTATCTATATGCTCATTTTAGACCTAAAAACACCTGCAGATTGAAAGTGAGGGATTGGAGATATATTTATCTTGTAAATGGAAGTCAAAAGAAAGTCAGAGTAGCAATACTTACATCAGACAAACTAGACTTTGCTTTTCTTATAATGTTTTTGTCCTACTTTGGTATCAGGGTAGTACTGGCCTCACAGAATGATTTTGAATGTGTTCCCTCCATTCCATTATTTCTAAGATTATGATAACAATTGTCATTAATTATTTTTTTAAATGTTTGGTAGAATTCATCAGTGAAACCATATGGTCTTGGGCTTTTCTGGGCTGGGAGATTTTTGATTCCTAATTCAACTTTCATTCTTGTTATTGGTCTAAGAAGATTTCCTCTACTTCTTGGATTCAAGATTTGTGATTCAATCATGATAATGTGTGAATTTTTAGGACTTATCTGATCTTTTTTTCTAAGTTAATTTGATTTGTTAGTATATAATTATTTCTAGTAATCTGTTACCACACTGTATTTTTGTGGTTATCTGTTGAATTGTTTTCTCTTCTGTTTCTCATTTTGGTTTTCGAGTCTTCTGTCTTTTTTTTTTAGTTAATGTAGTTAAACCATTACCGATTTTATTTTTTTGGAAAGAATGGTCATTACTTTCAATGTTACATTACTGTTTATTCTGGTCTCTATTTTATTTATTTATGATTTTTCTTTGTTATTTCCTTCCTCTAAATTTCAGGTAAGTTTCCTCTTTTTCTAGTTCCTTGCGGTGGAATGTTAAGTTTTTTATTTGAACTTGTTTCTTAATACAAGCATTTATAGCATAAATTTCACTATAACATTTGCTTTTGCTGCATCTCATAGGTTTTGGAATATTGTGTTTTCTTTTTTTTTTTTTGAGACATATTTCGATTTACTGTTTGAATTCTTATTTGGCCCATTGCTTGTGCAGTGGTGTGTTGTTTAATATTTACATGTTTAAATATTTAGTATTTTTAAATAAATAAAATACATACATACATACATACATACATAAAGTTTTATTGCCACTAGCCATGGCTTGTTATCTACAGCACCTTTTTCCCTTCGACAGCAGACTTGAGTAGTTGTAATAGAGACCATGTGACCTGCAAAACCTCAAATATTTGCTATCTAGCCCTTTATAGAAAAGGTTTGCCAGGTCCTGCCATAAAATATCTATAAATTTGAAATATTTATTCTGGCCTTGTATTGTCTCAGACCACCAGAACAGACAAATAGCAATAATGATGAGACTCTTTGACTTGTATCTGACTTTAAAAGAAACAGTTTCTGTGTTTTACAGCTAGAATCATGGTTGCCAGGGGCACCTGGGTAGCTCAGTCAGTTAAGATCTCAGCTCAGGTCTTAATCTCAGGGTGTGAGCTCAAGCCCCACATTAGTCTCCACACTAGGCTTTAAAAAAGAAAAAGAAAGAAAGATTAATGGTTGCCATTGGTTTCTGGTAGATTCCCTTATCAAATTAAGGAAAGTACCAACTATTTCAACCTTGCTAAGAGGGTTTAATCAGGAGTACATTTTGTATTTTACCAACTACCTGTTCACCATGTATTAAGATGATCATATGGTCTATCATTAACATTTAAGTTTGTGAATTACTCTAATATATTTCCTACTGGTGAGGTGTTCTTGCATTCCTGGTTATTATGTATTGTTCTTTTAATATATTTCTGGAATTGATTTTCTAAACTTTTATTTGGGATTTTTGCATCTATGTTTGTAAGTAATATTAATTTGTTTTCTTATTTTTTGGTTGGTTTTTTAATAGCAAACTATTCTTGTTGCTATGTTATTTTAAATTCTCTGAAAGCATCAGTTAAAATTTTTTTAAAAATTTCTCTTCCATTTCTCTCATTAGCTCTGTCTCCTCAGGGGTCAGTGTTCTGGTTTTTAGTTTTGAGGCTCTTATGCTCTTGCTTTTCCTCAAATATTTCATGACCCTTGGTTGTTGATTCATAATTTTAATGAAAGGGCTAGAATGATATAGGAAAATGGTATGGATTTACTTGACAGCTGTTAAAACCCTCTTTTTTGGCTAGAAAGCTGACTGTAGGGTTCTTTCTATAAATGAATGTGGGGATTAATAGACAGGCAGCTTTTCCCTTTGGTTTGGATAACAATGAGACATGTAAGTTTTAGCCCTCCTTGAATACTGTTTACGGAGGCCAACAAAGCTTTGTGCTGGAGGTAGAGCACATGAGAGTTCTTAGTGCATTTCATTGAATGTGAACATTTCTCTTCCCACTTCCTTCTGATCGATTGATTGAATTGTTAGCTGGTTGGATTGGAATCTGCCTGTGTGTCATGCAATCCCAACTTTCAAAGCACTGCTCTGTTTGTTTTGGGGGGCTTAATAGCTTAGGAACCAATGAAAGGGATAAAGAAAGGGGGGGTAATCAGAAGGGGGAATGAAGCATGAGAGACTATGGACTCTGAGAAACAAACTGAGGGCTTCAGAGGGGAGGGGGGTGGGGGAATGGGATAGACCGGTGATGGATAGTAAGGAGGGCACGTATTGCATGGTGCACTGGGTATTATACGCAACTAATGAATCATCGAACTTTCCATCAAAAACCAGGGATGTACTGTATGGTGACTAACATAACATAATAAAAAATAATAATAATTTTAAAAAAAGAAACCAATGAGACACTTTTCCCATGTTATTTAAGGCAAAGATTCTTGCTGATTTTAGACTGGGGCAGTTGGTGACAGCTCATTTTTCCTTGTGACACAGAAATTAAATGACCCATAGCACTTAGTCCTTTAAATAATTACTCCTCCAGTTGTGGGTGGGGGCGTCCTCTGGATTCCCTCCTTGCTGACCCTGAGCTTGGGTGTTTTCCTTGGCTCTACTTAAGCAGCCCTCCTCTAGACTCATATTGAACTGCTGTTTCCTTAGCACTCATTGTTCAGTCCCTTCTCCTTAACATCTTCCAGAAATTCCTCAAAATTTTTGGTATGGTGGTGCCATTCTACCTTGCTTTCCAGACTGTTATATAGTCATTTCCTTAGGATTTTAGTAGAGAGTGTATATTCACTGCCCACTATTTGGAGCCAGAAGTTGTCATTTATTTTATTTTATCATAAACCCGAGCTCAAAGGATGGATGGGATAAATATATTTATCCCTTGTGCCTCTTTGCACTTGAACCTTTCCCTCCAACTCCTGGTTCCAACTCTTGCTTTCAGTCACTATAGCTATTCCTTTTCTAGAATTTCATATAAATGGAATTATACAGTATACAGTATTTATGTTTGACTTCTCTCATTTAGCCTAATATTTTTTAGATTCATCCATGTTGTTCTGTGTATTATTATTTTTCCTTTTCTTTATTGACAATAGGATTCCGTGGAATGAACATACCACAATTTGTTTATTCACTCACCAGGTTTGGTTTTATGAATAATGCTGTTATGAACATTTAAACACATTTCTGAGTGAGCATGTACTTTCACTTTGCTTGGGCTAATACCTTAAAGTGAAATTGCTAAGCTGAGTGGTGAATGTATGTTTAATTTTACATGGTACTGTATGGTACTGCCATATTGTTTTTCAAAGCAGTTATACCATTTTGCGTTTCTACTAGCAATGTATGAGGTTTCCAGTTGCTCTACAACCTCATCAACACTTGGCATTTTTGGGTCTTTTTTTTTTGAGATATAACTGACATATAGCTTTATATTCGTTTCAGGTGTGCAACATAATGATGCTATGTTTATATTGTGAAATGATCACCATAGTTCTAGTTAACATCTGTCATCACACATAGTTATAAAAATTTTTCTTGTGATGAGAACTTTTAAGATCTACTCTCTTAACAACTTTCAAATATACAATACGGTATTATTAACTATAGTTACCAGGGGCGCCTGGGTGGCGCAGTCGTTAGGCATCTGTCTTTGGCTCAGGGCGTGATCCCGGCATTATGGGATCGAGCCCCACATTGGGCTCCTCCGCTGGGAAGCCTGCTTCTTCCTCTCCCGCTCCCCCTGCTTGTGTTCCCTCTCTCGCTGGCTGTCTATCTCTGTCAAATAAATAAATAAAATCTTAAAAAAAAACAACTATAGTTACTATGCTGGATATTACACACCCATGACTTATGTATCTTATAACTGGGTGTTTCTACCTTTTGACCCCTTCACCCACTTTGCCCAGCCCCCACCCCTGCCTCTGGCAACCACCAGTCTGTTCTCTGTATCTATGAGCTTGGGTTTTTGTGGTGGGTTTTTTTTTTTTTTTAATTCTACATATAAGTGAGATCATACAGTATTTGTCTTTGTCTGTGCATTTTAAATTTACCTACCTACATACAGGCACCATTGTGTGCCAGTTACTGCGCCAGGGCCTGACTATGCTAATTTAACTCGCAAAGCAATTTGATGAATTAGGTTTTCTTACTCCCATCTTACAGATGAAAAACCTGGAGTTCAACAGGTTAAGTTGCTCAAAGTTGTGAAGTAGTTAGGACTGAATTCAGGTTTGACTCATCCAGTATCACATTCACACCTAATAAATTTTCTGATGATAGAACAGGACCCCAAATATATACCATTTGAATGATGATCAAGAGTAATTCCAAGTTCCGTATTCACTGTTTTTATTTTCTTGATACATAAATTAGAGAACTGGCTTAGGGCACTGTCTAACCAAAACTGACAGACAATTCTGGAGCATTCTGTGTTTTCAAGTACATTATTTTCATTCTTTATTTGTGCTTTCTCACAACTGTAAGAGAATATTTTAAAATGCTGTAGACTGGGTGTGATCCCATGTAGACTGTGTGGAAAGCCATATATAAAAATAATACCCATTGGAAATTGTGTGTAAATAGCCTTCACAAAGAAATTGAAGAAATGCACATAGAGCCATTAAATATTCTCATATATCCACAGAACTGGTAGGTATCCTGTTTTGTTTCATAAATCTGCTCAGATCTTAACTAGTTTGCTGTTTGTGAGCTCTGTAGTTAGGTTAATTTCTATCTAGTTGGCTTATTTAGGGACACAAATTTCTGTACTTTTCATGACCAACATCTCATAAGTATGGCAAAATAAATTAAATCAAATTATTAATCAATGCTGACATTGTTATGGATTGTATATTGTAATGATATAATTACTAATTGTAATTAATAATAAGTTAATGATCTTTGTACCTCTGGATGAGTAGGTACAATGATTAAATTCTCCATAGAAACAGCATTAACTTTTAAAAGTTTTTTTAATGGTATAATTGTATCATTATCAGTGTTTAATTTGCCATTTCCTAGTTACCATCTTTAGGTGGCTGCAGACGAACGTTTTGTCATTTCTGTGCATTGACTTTTGACATAAACTAGTCATTTGCCACATGTGTGCCCCTGTATGATACTTATCTTTCCAGATCTTCCATTCCTTCACATGCATGTGGGGATAATATATTTTGCAGAGAAAAAATATATATATGTGTGTGTATATATATAGTGTGTGTGTGTATATATGTGTGTGTATGTGTGTGTATAAAAAATATATATGTGTGTATAAAAATATATGTGTGTGTATATGTGTGTATAAAAATATATGTGTGTGTATATGTATGTATAAAAATATATGTGTGTATATGTGTGTATAAAATATATATATGTGTGTGTGTATATATATATTTTTCAGAGCAGTAGAAAGGATAAGGGGTGTAGCATATAAAACATAGTATAGGGGCGCCTGGGTGGTGCAGTCGGTTAAGCGTCCAAGTCTTGGTTTCGGCTCAGGTCGGGATCTCAGGGTCTTGAGATCAAGTCCTGCATTGGGTTCTGCGCTCAGCGTGGAGTCTGCCTGAGATTCTCTCTCCCTCTCCCTCTGTCCCTCCCCACTGCACACGTTCTCTCTCTCTCTCTAGAATAAATAAATAAATCTTTTAAAAAAACATAGTATAGTACTTGACACACAGAAGGTGCTCTGGAATCCTACACATTATGATTATTTGTCGCACTTATGTACTGTTGGATAAAAACCACACAAAACTTAGTGCTATAAAATACACAATTTTTTTATGGTATGGCTTCTATGGGTCAGATTCAGACAGGCCACAGCAGGGCTAGCTTGTCTCAGCTCTGTGAGGTCTGTGACCTCAACCAGGAAGACTTGAACATCTGGGGATGACCCAAACACCTGAACACTGGGCTCATCTGGAGGGTTTTTCACTCACCTGCCTGGCCTGGGATTGGTGACGAAAGTCCTCCTGTGGCCCCTCCATATGGCTCAAGCTTCTCAGAGCATGGCAGCTGGGCTCCTAGATGGAATGTCTAGAGGGAGCTCTGAGAGGCCTCTGGGAGATAGCTTTTAATGGCTTACCCTCCAAAGACACATAGTGTCAGTTATACTGCATTTATCAAAGTGATCATGAGCCTGCTCAGATTCAGGGGAAGGAAATATAGATCCCACGTCTCAATGGAGGAAGTCTCAAAGAACTGAAGGCATGTTTAAAACCACCAAGCATCATCATCATTATCATCATTATACTGTGAATATGCTTTTTGTATGTGAGTAAAGAAAGGAAGTGCTTCACAATCCTATAGGAATTGAGTGAATATGTGCTTCAAGAGCTTATCCAGATACCCAGGACAGGAATATTAACTGACCTTGATTCCCCAATACCTAACATTAAACACTAGATTCTTTTTCATTTTGTACCTTCAAACAATGAAAAGATGTGATAATTTCTAGTGCATTTTTTGCATTGAGGTAATGCAGGGTATGGGAAGTGCCATCTTTCCCTGTGTTTGATGTAAAACACAAGCCATTTGTGTCCTGGCTAAAAGTTTTGGTTCTCATAATCCCTTTCCATTATTTTTGGAATTTGCCGTCTACTTATAGAGCAGTGGTTCTCAAACTTTAATGTACAATAGGGGCGCCTGGGTGGCACAGCAGTTGGGCGTCTGCCTTCGGCTCAGGGCGTGATCCTGGCGTTATGGGATCGAGCCCCACATCAGGCTCCTCCGCTATGAGCCTGCTTCTTCCTCTCCCACTCCCCCTGCTTGTGTTCCCGCTCTCGCTGGCTGTCTCTATCTCTGTCAAATAAATAAAATCTTAAAAAAAAAAACAAAACTTTAGTGTACAATAAAATCATAAGGACAGCTTGTTAAAAAGATTATTCGTCCCCAACCCCGGGGTAACTGATTTGGTAATTTTGGAGTGGCGCCCAAGAATTTGCATTTCTAAGTGTCTGTGTATGCTGCTGCTGCTGGTCTGAGGACCCACACTTTGAGAACCACTGTTGAGGAGGAAATGCTGAACCAAATCCACAGATCAGCTTTGGCCTCACTAGATTATTCAAATCTGTCAACCTGCCATGTGCTTTCAAGCATCTGGAATGTTCTTAATAAAATATATGTACTATCTAAATGATGACAATAGGGCATTAAACATGTGTCAGGCATTTGGTAAACCCTTTACACACATTAATCCTTATCAAACCCAGTGAAATATTCCCGTATTATAGATTCAGACACTGTAGGTGTTTGAGGTTTCCCAACGTCACACCACAGTAAGTGCAGAGCAGAACACATTCTTTCAGAATCCAAAGTGTGTGCTCATGCTCTTAGCTGCTACATGCCCTTCCCTCTCAGACTGCCGAGAACAACTCTTCACCCCAAAAGAATTAATGTTCTCTCTTCTCTGATCCTGTATTATTTTATTCATGTCTGTTTATATTATTGTTGCATAGCATTAAATTATTTGCATGTCTGCCATCCTCTTTAGATTGTGAACTTCATTCATTGGACAAATATCCAGGATATGGTTCCTAGTACTTACCATAGGATCTGACAAAGTATGCATTCCATAAATGCTTCTTAAGCTAATGAATGAATTCATAAGTGAAAAATCCTGGTATAAAACTGCAACCTATCACTGTATAAGTAAATGAGCTCATGTGAAAATAAACAATAGTTTTGTGTATATGTGTGTCCCCCGTTTCTCTAGGGCATACTAACCTAAGAGAACAATTGGGAAATATGGTTATTACAGTAACTAAGGAATAGCCCCTGCTCCAGCCACCCTAGATGGTGTCTCTGCACCCCCACCTCATATAGGCTTTTCCAGGCTCGTTCCCAGAGTCCTGAGCCGGGCTCATGTGAGCCCTTGGACGTGACTGTCCTGAGACAGGGAACGTCTGTGGTGCTGTCTTTGCAGGCTACATGTTCTTCCTATGGCGACTTTGCCTTCCCCCTTCCTGAAGTGGCAGTTCTGCCTTCATCTTTTGACCTCTGTGCCATTAGTGTGGCCTCACTGTTACTCTGGGCAGTTCCAGCGTATTCCACAAAACAGAGACCTGTGTTCTTCATTTCCACTAAGGTCTCAAAAGATGCAGGGTTTTTTTTTTGTTCTTTGAACTCTCTCCCTTTTTCAACTCATGACCTCCCCTTTCCCACCAGTTGTAACCAAGAACATCCCTAGGCCACATGTGGGTTCTCTGGGGAAGGGACGGGGCAAGAGTGAGGACCCAGGTCTGGAGACAGTTGACTAACAATATGCCATGCTGTATGGGCATCACCCTCCTCTCCAAAGCCACGATCAGAGTGTCTGACCTCATCCTGTGTCCTTGCACATCGGGCTCCTAGGGGGCTAAAAGATGGCTGTGGTTCTGACTGCTGAATAGTATGAGGACCTTCACTTCCTGAGCTCTTCCGTCCAAGCCAGGACTATTCTAAGCACTTTACATGTATTAATTTATAGAATTCTCACTTTAACCCTATGAGGTAGCTTTTTTCACGCCCTTTTCACAGATAACTAACACACTGAGAAATTAGTAACTTGTGCAAGGTTACACAGCAGTGAGTGGCAGTGCTAGTCTTGAACACAGGCATCCTGGTACTAGACTCTAGTCTTGTTCCTGGGGGAGGGTCTTGTCTGCCCCCTGCAGTTCAGTGGTTCCCCAGCCTGAAGCCCACCTAATTGGGCTCACATATCACAGAGGGGGAGATAAATGCACACAAAACAGAAGCCCCCACACACACCACTCTAGCTACCTATGGAAGGTCTTTTAGGAGAAAAATATTAGATGTTTTTTGTTTTACTTAAGGGATGAATCATCTTAAATGTGGGGGAGTAAAGATTCAGTTCCTTTCTTTAAAATAGAGGGAAAGGTATTGTCAGTAGCATCTTTGAAGAAGAAGAGAGAAATTTTACTAAGAGATTCAGGAAAAGAATTAAAACTGGGCTGTCGCTGAAAAAGTCTCAAATGTACGTGATTTTTCTGATGTAAATTTTTTCCATGGCATGTATCACCCTAATGGTTTTGCACACAGCAGCAGTCACAGAGATGGCTGCAAATAGTTCCAAACGGAGAGAAATAAATGGCACAGTGGGACACACACTGCTTGAGCTCATTAATGCAACGTTTACCACACTTGACCCTTATCGTTACCAAGAGCCCCAATCTTTGGGGGTTTCTAGTGACAGGTGCAGAATATTGACTGAGATGCAGCAACAGAAAATTCCTCACCCCACAGAAAGTCAATAATTGGTTGATATTTCCAATGTCATCCCTAAGCCATGCTGCATATAATTTGTCTGCAAATGCAAACATCTGGCTCCTTGCATTATATCTTGAAAAGAAGAACAAGCCATAAATTTCCAACAATAGAGACTTGATTAGATGATGGTGTAGCACATCCATGTGAAAGATGCTAGAAGCCACAAAAGTGACTTTGGAAGAATTCTGAACGACAGAGAAGAAAACGTGTAATTTCTGTAGCTCCAGAAAACTTGTCTGTGTTGTTATCTCGGTTCCCCACTCGTTTCTGAAAGCCCTCTGTTGGCTCCCACCCTCAATACTCCCCAGATAACCAGGGACTTTCATGCATTTAAGCCAAAGGTCATTTTTCAGTTCTCATCTTGAGAACGTTCAACGTGACTGTCATATTTCATTGATTAATTCATTAATATTTTCTTTTTTGGAGGTGGGAGGATACTGCATTAAATGTTTAGAAAGATTT
Source organism: Ursus maritimus (assembly GCF_017311325.1). Classification (NCBI taxonomy): domain Eukaryota; kingdom Metazoa; phylum Chordata; class Mammalia; order Carnivora; family Ursidae; genus Ursus; species Ursus maritimus. Next base: position 10,367,249 of record NW_024425675.1, read on the forward strand.
TAAGACCTAACAGCACAAAGTGATTCATAGAATTCCATATCATTTCTTGTTAGTATTACAAATAAAACAGAGTCTTCACTTCACAAATTGAGAATCTAAAGACGTTAAGACGTGCAGAGCAGGACCCCAGCCGTTCATTACCCAAGGCCATACACTCTTGTTCCTTAAAGCCGTTAAGAGTTCACAGTATAATGTTATGGTTTATCAAAGAAAGTTGTGAATTTTTCTGTATTTCTTACTTGGTTAAATACAAAGATTTATTTTTCTTTATTATCTGAAGTACTATTGGAAGTTCAATAGCTTCTCTTGAATTCTAATAGAAGCTTTTGATAGGTAGGCATTTGGTACCTAAAGGTCACCTCCTTGGTGGTACATAATCTGCCATTTCAATCTCTTTTCACTTTGAAAATTACAGTCTGAAAGCCTTGGCAATAAATTGTATAAATAGCTCATCCCAATAATAATACAAAAATCCCTAGAACTTTTTATTTATAAGTGAAAAAAGGTTAAAAAAAATAGTGGGTAATTAGTATACATTCTTAGGATATAAAAATACAAAACTTTAACAGAGACTACATAACCTAGTAAGTATAATGTTTAAGATTTAAGGTAATTACATCAGGAAGTAATGCACACTACAGAGTTCTATTTCTCTGTGTGTGTTTGAATGTGTGTCATCTCTAGGCAGATGCATTGTGTGAGTCCAAGTGTATTTTCCACCTGCGTTTCTGTGTGATCGTGGACTTATCACTCAAACTCCTGAGCACATGCTCCTCATCTGTGAAAATAGGATAAATTTTTATCCCCACATGGTTTTTGGGGGAATTAGATGATACAACATATCAGCAGTTCACAAGATAGATTTTTTTCTTTTACATTCATTGCCTTTGCCTGCTTTTTATTCTGCCCTGTTCCTCTTTCTTTTTTTGTTTTGTTTTGTTTTGTTTTGCCTTGCTTTTTTAAACTCAGGTCTGTCTGACTTAAAAGTTTGGTTCTTTATTCCCCCCAGCTTTTTATTTTGAAAAGCTTCAAAACTTCAACAACAGCAAAGAAGCAAGAATAGTGCAACAGACATCTATATTCCCTTCACTCATATTCACTAATTATTTACATTTTATTATATTTCTATTTTTTTCACTATTTATCTCTTTAGAACAATGACTTCTTACACAATCATGATACAATTATCACCCTCAGGAAATTTAATTGATTTAATGCATTTTCTGATATATAGTCCATATTCAAATTTTCCAAATTATTCCTGTATCTTTTTTTTAAAGATTTTATTTATTTATTTGGCAGAGACAGCCAGTGAGAGAGGGAACACAAGCAGGGGGAGTGGGAGAGGAAGAAGTGGGCTCCCAGCAGAGGAGCCTGATGTGAGGCTGGATCCCAGGGTCCTGAGCCGAAGGCAGACGCTTAACGACTGAGCCACCCGGACGCCCCTGTATCTTTTTTTTATGTAAAGAGTCCAAACCAGTCACTCTGTTGTTTTGCAGAATGTTCCTGAATTTGGATTTGTCTGATTGATTCCTCTTTACTAGACTCAGGCTAAACATTTTGGCAGCAGCATTCTGGTGACACCGTGTCCTCAGTACATCACATCAGGGACAGTGGTGTCAGGGTGTCTCATCAATGATCCTAAGTTGGGTCATTTGGTTAAAGTTGGGTCCACCAGATTTCTACATTTAAAAGTGTAGCCTTTGAAAGAGTTAGATCACATTTGTGTTACTTACTGTCCTGCTTCTAAGTTAAGCAGTTTGGGATCTTAGCCATCTCACCTACCTGGAGCTTGACTTAGCAGAGTAGGGTGTTACTCTGAGTCAGTATCATTCCATAACCATCTTTCAGCCATTCGTGTCAACATCCACCATTTATCCTTGCCATCCATTAAAATGGTTGTAGAGTCATTTTCCTTTTTTCAATCTGTCCCCCCCCCAGCTTCATTTCTTCTCTACTGCTGTCCCTTAAAACATTCACTTATTCATCAGATACTATTGAAGGTCTTCCATGAACAAGGCAGGCACTAGAAATATAAAGGTGAACCCTGCCCTTGTAAAGCCTAAGGAATATATTACATTTTAATCTTTAAAAACTATTTATTCATCCACTCACTGAACAACTATTTGCTATCGTGTATCTACATTGCCCTGATTGCTGGAATCTAGCAGTAAACAAAAACAATCAAATCCCTGACCTCATGTAGCTTACATTCTAGTTGGTAAGTGGAGAGAGAATATAAGCAGGGGAAATGGGAGTTGTGGAAAGAGTTGATTTTGAAATAGGTCAGGGAAGGCCTCAGTAATGAGGGAACATGAAAGCAAAGACCTAATGGCAGTGGAGAGCAAGCCACTTAAGTAAGTGGGGAACAGGTGTTCCAGACAGAGGAAAGCATGTGCAAATGCATGCTCACAGTGTTCAAGGAACAGCTGTAGGCTGGTGTGAGTGAGTTAAAGGAGATGAAATCAGAGAGGCAGGGGACAGGGCAGTGCTAAGTACTAGTTTAATGTGTGAAATAGGAGAGAAGTTGGGGTTGGAGATATACTTTGGAAATTGGCAACTTGTTTATGCTATTTAAAGCCTGAGGCAGCATGATGTTTCCTAGGGAATGGATGTAGATAGAAGCCAGGAGAAAAACTAGATCAGGAATCAATGGGGCAGGAATCAATGGCTCAAATGAGAGGCCAGTGAGGTAGGCAGGGACAGTTCCAGGATCTCTGGGGCCTAAATATTATACAATTTGAGGGAGACTCTCTTTAAAAATAGAATACAAAATTATGAATAAAAAGTTAAGAACAGAAGAAAATATTTATTTAGAGAAAGGAAATCTCAACAAATTACCAATTTTTAAAAAACACATACCACAAACATCACAAAATACAAAAACTAACACTTATTTTTATTATTACTCATTACTTGCCTGATACAATTTTTTTCCTACAGTTTGGCTGCATATTCTTTGATCACCCCTCTCTATAAGGATGAATTTGAAATACAATTTTCTATAGAGGTAATAGATAATTTAGTCTTTCCTCCAGCATGGTTGCTCAAAATTAATTTTATTATTGATAGTTTAGAAAAAGTTTATTTCGTTCTCACAGCTCTCAGTGGTAAGGCCTCATCTGTAACTTCCTCTGTGGTTTCTTCCTCTAGCAGTGTGTCTTGCCCAGGAGAAAGACCTCAGAGAACTGAGGTATATTCTCTCACTAGTTGTGGCGTGGCACCCCATGGCTCCCAATGGCCCAGGAAGCAGCTGGTTCCACTCAGCCAGGACCGTATAGCCATCAGTTCTTGCTACCTTCCAACTGTTAGGCTGGTCCTGGGGACAATGTAAGGTGGCCATGAAGCCTTGGTCGAGGTGACCCCATGCAAGGAGTAGAGTAGATAGTGTCTCCCTCAGATCTTCTCCTTGGAATAGAAGGTAGATTCCACAGTCCATGAGATCTATTATGGGTCCAACTCTTGCTAGAGTCCAGGGGAAGTGGAGGTAGGGCTGGCAGCTCACTGGCCTCACTCTAAGGCATGGAACCACTACCAGGATTATTTTCCAGCATGAGAACTGTGTTCCATACTGCTATTGGGGTGCTAGAAGAGAAATGCAGTCTTACAAATGAGGAGCCCTGAAGCTTGGGCTTTATTAGTTTCAAGTCAGTTGGCCTCTCTTAGGAGGCAAAGCAGGAGGGAAAGCTTTTATGGAAGCCAAGTGAAAGAAGTATTTCTGAGAGAATGATCAATGAATGGTGATAAATGTTCTTTAAGACGCTAAGAATCAATCATTGGATTTGGCAACATGAAAGTCATCGGTAATGTTGACACATGGGTGGTTGACATGGGGGAACTAAAGTCCGACTGGGTTATGTCTTGGTCAGGGTTGGGCTGCTATAACAAAAATATCAACTGGGTGGCTCACACAACAAACATTAATTCTCTCAGTTCTGAAAACTGGGAAGTCCAAGATAAAGGCATCAGCAGATCTGGTGTCTGGGGAAAGCCCTCTTCCTGGTTTGCACATGGCCATCTTTTTGTATCCTCACATGGCAGAGGGCAGAGAGAGGAGACAAGCTCTCTTGTATCTTTTCTTATAAGGGCACTAATCCCAACATGAAGGCTACACCATCATGACCCAATTACCTCCCAAAATCCCCACCTCTCCAAATACCATCACATTGGGGATTAGATTTCAACATATAAATCTTGGGGGGACACAAACATTCAGCCATGGCAAGAGAGATTGAGGAGAAAATGGAGAGGAGTAGGAGATGTTCATATAGATAAATATTCACAGGAGTTTTCTGTATGAAAATTAATGCCCATAGTTTTAATTTACAAATGAGTGAATATATTTTCTATTTTTGTCTCTTAAAAAACCCCTGAATTATGTTGTCATTTTAGTTCAATGTCACAGCAGATCCCAAATACAAAAGCAGCTCCCCATTCCTGATATGGATGTTCAAAATAGATTTAAAAGGCAACTTGAGAAAATCTCAAGATTTTAAAATTCACTTTTCAGTCTATGTATATCCAAGTGAAAATAGTCTACAGCTTGTCTCTCCAAGATACAGAAAAGCCATCTGGACAGATGGAAGTGAGAATATTGAGTGCATATGAGTTTGTTTCCCTGTGTTACATGCTGTTTACCTCTTAGTCCTGTTAAATATTTTTGGGTCTCTCAGACATCTCACTTTTCACCTACCCCGGGACTTGACCTAGCATAATGCTGCACTCTGCCCTACTCCACCCTGCATTCACTCTAGAGCAAAGCAGTTTGGAAGTAAATACATTTAAAAATCATACCTTAAAAAAATGTGGTAGCCCATCTCATGTTCTGTGTATGTATCTGACTCTACACTGTGACAAATTCTAAGGCTTTTGAAAGCACCTCTGTAGTGGTTTTTATTACTGAAATAAACCATGTCATTTCATGATTCCTTTTTCAGGTACAGATTTTTTTTTCCATCTAATGCTTGCCATCACAATATTGCTTACCAAAGAACCCTATTGTCTTGACTGTTCCTTTTGTGTAACCATACATATGCATATTCCCAAGGTCCACACGAATTCCTTTGTGAGCGATTGTTGTGTTTGATCTGTATTGTTCATGTGATCATAGTGATTATCCTACCAACTTAATAACTGTTAGCTTATTTCTTAAAATTTTCACTTATCTCAGGTGTACTATAAAGCCTGTTAAGTTGGCCCAAGAGATTTCTTCATCTTAGTTCTTTGTTGAGTATCGTTTTATTTATGTGTAAGTTTAGAGACGCTTCTGTTTCCTGTTTTATGCTTTAGCTTCTCCCCACCCCCAAACATTGCAAGAACCTTTAACCAAGTGCTGTGTTGTTCTGTGAACCACTTCCTCTTGATTAAGTGCTTTCATTGCATTTTGCAAAAAAAAAAAAACTACAATGAAGGAATCAGGTAGAATTCAATATTGTCAATTATTTTCCAATCATACTGTATACTAGTTACGTCATAGTTCCCACCAGCATTTGTGAGCTTCTGGATTCTACACTCCCTATCCCATACTAAGTGTGATCCCTGTAATGAACAGATTTTTTTTTTTAATTTTCTCTTCTTTGGTATCTGTGGTTGTAATGTGTGGGCTGATTTTTTTTTTACTTGAAAAAATGGACATGGCCTGCTATTGTTTTAACTTAAAAATAATGAAAATACCAGGGGCGCCTGGGTGGCTCAGTCGTTGGGCATCTGCCTTCAGCTCAGGGCGTGATCCCGGCGTTCTGGAGCCCCACATCGGGTTCCTCCCCTGGGAGCCTGCTTCTCCTTCTCCCGCTCCCCCTGCTTGTGCTCTCTGTCTCTGTCTCTCTCTCTCTCTCTGTCAAATAAACAGATAAAATCTTTTAAAAAATAAAATAAATGTCGGGGCGCCTGGGTGGCTCAGTCGTTAAGCGTCTGCCATCAGCTCAGGGCGTGATCCTGGAGTTCTGGGATCGAGCCCCACGTCGGCCTCTTCTGCTGGGAGCCTGCTTCTTCCTCTCTCATTCCCCCTGCCTGTGTTCCCTCTCTCACTGGCTGTCTCTCTCTCTGTCAAATAAATAAATAAAATCTTTTAAAATAATAAATAAATAAAATAAAATACATGTCACAACAATCCTATGAATTATGTATTATTCCTCTCATTTTACAGACAAGGAAACAAACCTAAGGAAGTGAAATACCTTATCAAGTTTGTTATTGGGGCCAGGATTTACTGATATGGTCACCAAAGGCAATGGACAGCAAATCTCTTTACAGGCTATGAAGATACCACTGAAGTGTTGACATGAGAGCTGGATTTTGAATAATAAAGAAGATTTTATGAAGGATAGGTGGATAGGGACGCATATTACAAAAACATAGAGAATTTTTTAAAGCCTCTCAGACAATGTCAAGGGCTACTATCAAGGACTTTGAAATACAGGCTAAGACATGAACTCTTTCTACCTCATCATGATCACCACAGCATGTTTTTAAGCAAGAGAGTGACACATTCAAATTTGTATTTCAAATTCACTGTGATGGTGGTGAGGCTTGAGGACGGATCCAGGAAGCTGGATGTCAGATGAGCTGATGAGGGGCGGAACCATGGCTTAACAGTGAGGATGAGGGAAAGGAGAGTGCTCGACAGGAAAAACCAACAGGATTTTTTTGACTATTGGATGGAAGAATGAGAGGAGTCAGGAACTAGACCAAGGTTTCTAAATCAGACTAATAAGTAATAATGGCCACTAGCCAAGTTAGAATGCACCAGAGAGGCCATAACGATAGAAGTGCTCATAGCAGGCTGTTTTTAGGCAAGCTACTCTGACAGATAAGATAAGGTTCTGATCTCGGTCCAAAATTATGGGTGGAATTGCTAATCCATTGTAATGAATTACAATGGATGGATTTTTAAAATATGTATATTTGAATTTTATCTATGAAATTTATGTATGTGGAGAAAAGAAACTACTTGAGGATAAAAACTGAGGCCTAGAAATTTGAGCCTTAAGGAAATACCGAGCATTATGGCAAATTCCATTGTCATTCAGACAATCTTCCTAAGGCAGAATTTCAGTCTGGATATGTAGCCTCAACTACCCACCCCTCTCCTAGCTACTCCCTCGCCTCCAGAAAACAACAGCAACAACAAATCTATCTGATAAAGTATTATTCCAGTTTTTCTTAATCAACAGCTTGTTGTTCTTCCCAAGACCCAAAAGGAACTCAGAAATTACTACTCACAAAGAGATGTTAATTCCACCCAATCATGATGTGCACATTGCTTGTTTTGCAATCCATTGCTTGACTTAGGCTGCTCCACCCTTGCTCTTCTGGACTGCTAATCCAAATAACGTTTTGAGCTCTCAGGGCTGGGTGTTCTCTTTCTCTCTTTGGCTCTCTCTTTTGAATCTTGACCTTTGGAGGATACCACACATACAAATAGACACAACCCTATTTTCTCATGCTTGGGCCGATGTATATGTGTATTTGTATACACTCTATACATCCCTGTAACTCTTATTCTGTCCATTCAAAAAATAAGGTTTTCTTGTAGGGAGGATGAGTATGGAAGATGATTGAATTTACAGATTAATCTAAATTTATATTAATAAAGGCCTTTAACTCAAATGTCTTACTGTTTTCACCAAGGTTACAATTCTTTCCAACTACGATTCATTCAGTAGCAGATTTACTTATGCCTGTAGACTCACAGCACAATTTTGATGTTGACTCCTTTAAGTAATTGAATACCAACAGACACAGACTCTAGGAAAAGGGAATGAAAGGGTAGGGGGCAAGATTTTCCCAGATGAACGCAGGAAGAGTTTCAGCAGAGGTCATGAGAATGCTGGTTTTTTTGAGTCATTTCCACCTTCAGTGTGTGATTCAGTGTGGCACGTCCTTCGCCCGCTGTATCAGTGGTGTGTCCAGGCTGAGAAACTAAGGTCTTTGCACTCAACAGGTTTTTCTGACTCATCGTTTCACATTTCTTTTCAAGACTTGACTCTTCATCATTTTAGTGTTTTTCCGAATTTAATGATTTAAGAGAAAGCTTTAATGGCAGGGTTCTTATTATTAACATCATCTTGGGTTTCTATGAGTTTTTTGGAACACTGGCTGGCACTTTTGAGGTCAGCAAATAAATTTATTTTTCCCCTCTGAATGGATTACTTTTCTCTTATGGAAAATTTAAAATTTCTTAAATTGAAATACAATTTACATAAAATATTAGTTAAAGGTGTACAGGATAGTGATTTGACAATTATATACTTTATGAAATGTTCACTATGATACACTTATTCTTAACTTTCCCTATTAATAGTAATTTATCTGAAGGATTTCTTTTTTTGTCACATTGTACTGCTTAATATTCTAATGAAAATAAACTCACATAGGTATTCCTAGAATTTTATTGTTTATCCTGCTAGTTTCCTCTTATTAAAGTAATAAATGAATCATCCATGACGAGATTTTAAATACCAGATGAATTGTTTGAGGGGACAGCGTGTGAAACCATGAGTACTTTGTTGGCTTAAATACATTCTTTTCTCCATTTTGTAGGTAATTTAAAGAAGGAAGGGTATGAGTTAGATGCTTTGTAAGCAACTGGGGAGGAATAAAACCACATGTGAGTGGCTTACCTCCCCAACAGAGGCAGAACCTATCTGCAGCGGTCTTTCTTTCTCTCACTGTGATAAACACTAAGCCCAACAACTACACAAAATGGGATCTTCCTTCTTTGTTATTCCACCTTTGCCCACTGATGCTTTGTTTGCATCCTCCCTGACTCGGACTTTCCACACAGAGACACCTGCAGTGTCTGCCTTGCTTGTCACATACCTGAGCGTTCACCTCCTCACCTTGTGCGGTCAGACCCTGAGCATTCACTGAATGGCTTCCTTGGATCCAAACACATGCCTGCCGGCCTGCCTGCCCATGTGCATGTTTACCTGATTCTTTCAGGTGTGTCTGCTACTTAGGAGTGTGGTTGTCCCATTGTCTCATAGTCCTCTCTTGTTCTAACTTAAGTCCCCCCCCCCCCCCCCCCCCATCTCTGGCCAACCCAGTTTTGTAGCTACTCACTCTGTCCACTTGGCTCCACAGAGACTAGTTTAGTCTGAGAAAATAGAGTCCAACTGTTGCTCTGAGCAGTTCCTAGAGTTTGATTTAGTCTTGGGCCAAGCAAATTGGAGAGAAGGTAGGCATGGAATTTTAGTCTGAAATGAACCTTTCTCTCCATAGCCTTCTCTTTTTGACTTACTTGCCCATGGATAGGGCTCTTGGGGAAAATAAAGAGGTGGGACAATTATCCAGGACTAGGCTTTTATTAGACTGCTTATATCTGGTTTTTTTTTTTTTCTTTTTCAGATGGGTGAGTCAAATGAAGACATAGATCAAATGTTCAGCAATTTGCTGGGAGAGATGGATCTTCTGACCCAGGTAAATACCCCTTCTTAACTTTCAAATTAGTAAAAGACAGGTTTACAGAATTTGACTTTAATCTGATGAGAGACCTATCTTCAAACAACAACAACTGGAGATTGACCATATCATATCTTCTTGATGTAACTATAACAGTGGTTGGGAATAAAACAAAGCTGTTTTCCTGATTATACTCTCTGAGTTCAGTTAATTGAATGCATTGGTCACACATACATTCTGTTATGGCAGTTCCCGTGCTTATCATGTTCAAATATTTAGCCAATGGAAAAATTTTCCCCAAGCAAACCCTCACAACCACCACCACTGAAAAATTTCCCCTGCAGTCACTTTTATATAAAGACGAGCCAAGAAAATTACACGATCTTTAGTAAGATTCTTTACCAATCTTTGAAGAAATGCTACATTTTAAAGGGTAAGTGGGAGTGATTGTGACTTCTGGTTAGTCTGTAAGAACTTATCTTTCTCAGAGTAGCATAAGACCACTCAGACAAGCTTCACATCTAGGAAAAAGCCACTGGCAGGACTAGATTAACGCAGATCACCCCATTGTCAGGCCAACTGGAGCCCCAGGGCTGACCTGAGGACCCCTGACCCAGGTTACAAAGTTAGATGAGCATTAGTGTGTCTTGTAGTGTTCTTATAAATGTTTCTTTGATTCAGAGCATAGTCAGCTCATAACTTTCTTCACAAAATATTAAAAGTAAGAATAATCTGATATTCCTAAATAAGACAAGGATCTTAAAGTTTTCTATAAAATAATTGAGGAATAGTCTATGTTTTTTAAAAATATTTATTTCAGGAAAAATAAATCAATTTTAGTTAGCATCTGCTTTATAGTTCATGTAAAAGTCAAGAACGTTTAGACTCTGTGAAGGAAGAAACAAAATGTAAGACAATAGACTTAGATGAAAAGGGTGCTGATTAACAGTGAGTGTTAGGATGGTCACCACATTCCTGCAGAGGAGGGGACTTCTTATGCTGCCAGTGAAAGGGAAGGGTTTGAGTGAACATCTGTGATCTCCATCCATTCACTTACTTTTACTCCAGTTGGGAGAGTGACTGTTCTTTTTTTTTTTTTTTTTTTTTTTTTAAGATTTATTCATTTATTTGAGAGAGAAAGAGAGAGTTGGGAAGGGGCAGAGAGAGAGAGAGAGAAACCCAAGCAGACTCCACTCTGAGTGCAGAGCCCAAAACTAGGCTCCATCCCAGGACCCTGAGATCAGACCTGAACCAAACCAAGAGTCAGGCATTTAACTCACTGAGCCACCCAGGCACCCCCTGTGATTGTTCTGATTGGTTGTAATCTGAGGTTTCCATAGTTCCACAACTGAGTGTTGTTACTCTAACTCAAGTGTGGGGAGGGGACCCCTCATTGTGTCTTGGGCCCCTGTCTCTCCTCAAGGCCCTTATGGTGTTTGCTCTTTCTTTATTGTGCTCAAGTGGATGTAGTCACAGGGCTTCCTTGGCTAATGCACTTCTCCCAACAGGCAGGCCTCAAGATTTCATGGTAACAGAAAGGCCCCGCTTTGTCCTTGAGTTTAAAATCTCAGCTTCAATCCAGCCATTATCAAGTGCCCTTTGAGATTATTGAGTATTTTCTGAGCCATTAGAAAAGCTGTATTTTGATCTTCACTTGCGAATTTTGTGCATATTCTTTGAAGATGCAGTGTGGTTGAAATGGTTGGATTAACCATAGGCTTCCTAATTTCCCAAAAGAAGCAAAATTAAAGGAAACTAAAATGTAATAATGTGATTTTAACTTCTCAATTTTGAAATAATTTCAAGCTTAGAGTAAAGTTGGAAGAATAATACAAAGAACTCCCATTTACTTTTCTCCCAGATTTCTCATTAATTAATGTGTTACTCCATTTGCATTATCATTCCCTATGTCTGTCTCTTTGTCTCCATCTCTCTCTCCGTATTTATGTGTATGTGCATGTGTTATATGCATGTGTTTGTATATATATGTGTACACATATATGTACATCATGCACATAGAAACTGTGAATGTGTGTATGTATGTATATCTATGCATAGAGAGACATAAAACTAGAAACCAATACATATATTAACTGAATTTTTGTGTGGAAGAGGAAACAAGCCATTTCCACTATTTATATGAGAAAGATTTAAATACACAAATATCCATGAAAATATGAAAAAGAAGAGGTAATGCTACAATTAGATTCATGAAACAAAATTAGATCCAAATATATACAAGAATTTAAAATATAATAAAAGTGGCATTTTAAATAAGTATTTAATAAAATTATTAAAATTAAATTAATAAATTTAATAAATTAAATTAAATTTATAAATTTATTTTTTATAAATTTATGAATTTATTATAAATAATTTAATTTAATTTAATAAAATTATTAAAATCAAATAAAAAATTATTTAATAAATTGTGTTGGGTTAATGTCTGGAAAATCAAAAGCTGAATTTCTACCTTATACCTATATCAAAATGAGTTCCTGACTGAAAGATCTAAATATATGAAATATATATATAGAAGAAAACATGAGAAAAATGTTTATCCAGTCTTAAGATGTGGGTAGCTTTCCTAAGCAAGATATGACACCCAAAAGCCAGAAAGAAAGAAGGAAATATTTAAATTAAAAAATTTTAAATATATAACATGGCAAAAAAAAAACAAACTGTGAGTTCATATTGATACCAAGAATAAACAAAAATAACAAAAACAAAACTACTCTATCAGTCATCATTGGAAATTGACAGAGCATTAACTTATTACTCTGAAAATTGATAGAGAGAGAACCAAGCATTTATCTTTGTCTTCCTATGGTCCCAGTCAAACTATATTTCAGATGAAACAAATAATTGATGAGAGAAAGTTCTTTATTTTTTTAAGATTTTATTTTATTTTATTTTTAAGATTTTATTTATTTATTTGACAGAGATAGAGACAGCCAGTGAGAGAAGGAACACAAGCAGGGGGAGTGGGAGAGGAAGAAGCAGGCTCATAGCGGAAGAGCCTGATGTGGGGCTCGATCCCATAACGCCAGGATCACGCCCTGAGCCGAAGGCAGATGCTTAACCATTGTGCCACCCAGGCGCCCCTTCAGATTTTATTTTTAAATAATCTTCACACCCAATGTGAGGCTCAAACTCACAACCCAAAGATCAAGAGTCACACACCCTAATGGACTGAGCCAGCCAGACGCCCAAGAAAGTTCTTCTTTATCATAGAATTCCAATTAAACATTGGAAAGGAGTGAAGAGTTAGAAAATCACCATTATGCAACTTCCGATGAAATAAATTTTCAGAGGTTAGTGCATACAGAGAAGTGTTCTCAATCTTTAGTCATTCACATATCACCTTCATGTTTTTTGCTATGTTGCAAACCATCTGTCCTATTATTTTTCTTAATATTTGTCTTTAATTGATTTATAAAATTAAACTTTATCTCAAGTAGGTTAGATGTTATAACTTAATTTTTTCACAAGCATCCAAAGAGATACACAGTAATTTAAATTTTAATTGTTTGTGTTTTTGAATATCACCTAAAATCACCAGACACATGGAGAACATGCTACATTCTTTACTTCACGTTGGGCTTTGAATGGCTTTCCTGTGATGAAAGGAGCTCCTTCTAGAAATCAGCCTCCTCTCTTTTTTCTCTCTCTCTACATTTTACTAGAAGCTTGTTTTATCACACATTTATGTATTAGTATTTTGTTAGAGAACTACTTCTAATTTATTTGAATAGCCTAGTAAATTATATCCTGAGCAAAGGTTAATTGTGCCCTAATTGTGATATTAGACTTCTTAGTCACAGCAAACGAACTCATTAAGGAATTTCTTTGTACTTTCTCTCACTAAATTTTTTGTTCTGGTATTTGCCCTCCAGTTCATCTGTCAGCCTCCCCTCTTCTCCACAATTTTGTTGATTCTGTTTTTCAGATTGAATTCTGGGACTGCAGTCACTTTTCCCTACCGTTTATCTTTGATTCTAATTTGCTTGGATTAATTTTTTTGACTTCTTGATTAGTGGTCTTTTTTTTTGTTTCTACTTATAATTGAGGATATCCCATTACTTTATTCTCAAACATGTAATTATTCTTATCCTTCAGAAATTTAAGACATGAACAAGGATATTACTGACCAAATCAAATTAGCATCAGAGGATGCACTCACTGTCATGAAAATGTTCGTGTTTCAGAGTGGGAGAAATCACATCTCAAACTATAGACATCAAAGTATTTTTGAAAATTTAGATTATATTTGTAATGTAGGTTTTAAATCATCTAGGAAGTCACTTTTTCAATTAAAAACCATTATTTACACAATTAATAACTTATTCTGTCTTAATTTCTTTTTAACAAGAATTTTATTAGATAAGAATAACAGTATAACATTTTATTATCTAACGGCAGATTCATCCTGAAACAACTTTTATCTTCCAAGTGACTAGACATTCCTTTTCTTTGATGTCATTACTAAAGACCTCACAGAACTGCATACAGTGTATGTGTCACAAATGCACCATTACAGGAGATTTTTTTCTGTAGTTTATAAAAATGAACTATCTCATGCTCATCATTCTCAGTTGACCAGCTTTAAGACGTATGTTGTAGAACAATTTTTAAGTTGTAATTTTCTGTAGGGGAAAAAAAAATCACATAAAACATTTTCATGTAAGAATACAGTTTTTAAAGAACATATTCAGAAAGAAAATGTGTAAACAATAAATGATTTTGACTTAATGATTAAAATACACTGCAAGCATGTTTGTATGGTGAATAACTTTGGGGGCGGGGCTCTATTTTCACAGAGTTTAGGAGTTGACACTCTTCCTCCTCCTGACCCCAAACCGCCTAGAGCTGAATTTAACTACAGTGTGGGTTTTAAAGATTTAAATGGTAAGCATAATAGTTTCTTTTCTTAAGTAATTTGAGATCACAATGATGACTAAAATCTGTACAGAACTATGATTTGAAAACAAAAATGTAAGGAACCTGGACATCTTAAAGTCCTGGATTTCAGACTGTGTTTTATGGTGTCTGTATTAAATTGGGGCCAAAGAAGATATTTTTACCTACAATGAAAGGAAATACTATCCTGCATTTATGTAAAGTATCAAAACTATTTTTTTAAGTAAAAAGAATTTCTCCTAATTACTAAGCCCTGAGAGTAATAAGATACAGTAGTGTAAAAACTATTAATAAGGAAATGTCCCTTCAAGGGTAATAATGAATTATCCATTTCAAAATGATTGATAATATATGAATGGATGCTTCAAGATATGTTTTAATTGATACATAATTAATATATAATATATTTGCTCTGACACTTTTTTATCCTCCCTGAGATGGTCACATTATTTTATTAACAAAAATCTCTCTTCTTATTTAGTGTGGAGACAATAGCCCATGTGCTATTCAAATTACACTGAATCCTTGGGGGAATGGGATAGACCGGTGATGGGTAGTAAGGAGGGCACGTATTGCATTGTGCACTGGATGTTATACACAACTAATGAATCATCGAGCCTTACATCAGAAACCGGGGATGTACTGTATGGTGACTAACATAATATAATAAAAAATCATTAAAAAAAAAACAAATTACACTGAATCTTGAAGTAATTGCTTCCAAGTTAATGAGAATTCACTGCAACTCTTGAAAAAGATTTTCCAAAGACTGGCAGTACCCACCAAAAAAATGAAAAACAAAATTATAGAGAAGCCCAGTTACAGAAATCCAAAATTCCAAGTTTTATTTCTGTCACTCACTGGGTTTTTTTGCTTCTGTTATTTTCGATAATTTTTTTATAAACCCTCAAGTGCCAATGCCTGTAACTGGATAAATTATAATACATCTCTTCTGACTTCTTTTCCCACCTTCTTTTCTGTTAGCCATATAAATTTACTGTTCCTGTAAATCAATTCCATCACAAATGATGGTAAAACTCATGACATTTCAAAAAAGCAATATGCTTTGGTGGAATGTATGACCTTAATAAATAACATTACTTGCACATGTAAATAATGCAGATTTGCCTCATCACACTCACAGTGGCTGAGCTTTAATCAATTCAATTAAAATTAAGAAAACTGCAATTCTAGTCAGCTAAACTAAAGCTTTCTAAACACTCAGTGCCTAGTATCCAAAAATTTCTGAAAATGACAGAAACAAAGAAACCCAGCAGTATATAAACATAGCAGTGTTAAGCAATGTTAATGGCACAATTTGGATCTAGGACAAAAACATTAAAAAGTACTGATATGTACTGAAATTTAAATGTGTTGGGAATTAGAAAAGAAATAAGTTCTTTACTGTCTTCACTTAAAACATTGCTAGAATGAGTTAAAAATCCTTTGCCCAAAGTCATTCAGAGAGTTAGTGATAGACTTCTGAACAGAATCCATGTCATTTTTGAGAGAGAGACAGAGCTAGAGAGCACAAGTGGGAAGGAGAGGGAAAAGCAGGCTTCCTGCTTAGCAGGGAGCCTGATGTGAGGCTCGATCTCAGGACCCCAGGATCATGACCCGAGCCAAAGGCAGACGTCTAACCGACTGAGCCACCCAGGTACCCCGATATGCCCTTTCTGTCACAATATTCAGAGAATACCATAAAGATCCTAAAGAAAATTGTCAAAATTGTATAGGATCCCAAGTTCTAAGAGAAATGTCCAGTAAAATGAAATAGAATCCATGTCATTCTTATTCCCCAATTCCGTATTGCTCAGTTCTGTATAGATATAGTTAGAATTATGACTTGCTTTGGAAGTTGTTACTATGAGAATTATTATGGGAACTTTGACCCTAAAGTTTTTATAAAGGATTAAAATCATTTGCTTATATGGCAACAGTCACAATGTAATTGCTGGCATTGGGAAATTGTGAGTGTGCTTCATTTGTTCTACATATGTTTTCTCTGAAAATTTTTAAATTAATTTGATTTTATGAAGTTATATGCAAAAATCGCTTAGAAGAAAATAAATACTTTTTACATGGATTGGAGATCCAGACCTTAGTCCAAGTGTTATATACTAGAACTATTAGCATGAGTACAATATGTTACGTGGTATTTATTATGATGATGTTTGGCGGTAAATTCTTTCACAAAGCCTCGTGCTTATCTCAGAGTAGGCTGCATTTCCTCGTTCCAGTTCATCCTACACACAGCAGGTGAATCCTCTTCCTCATGCATCACTTCCATCGTGCCCATCCTGTGTTCATTACCTTTGCTATCCAGTGAATGCCTGATCAGAGAGCATTCTGCTAACACCGCTCACTGACCCCATTCCCCATAGGCCTCACCATAGGTCAGCTTTCAGGATCACACGCCGATCGCCAATCACACGTGGAAGAAATTCCAATGAGAACTGTCCTCCCTCCCCATCACTCTGAAAGTCTATGTCTGCCCCTTTTTTAAAAGTTAACTCTCAGCTCACCATCTTATGAAGTCTTTACCACATAACCCCAACTTTTAAAAAATTATTTTTTACTTTAACCTCCTTAGTGCTTTATTTCCCACTGTTTACCATTAATTGCTCTTTCTTTCAATGTGAGAGTTTCTGTAGTTGGATGGTGTGTCTACAGAGCCTCTATCCTTACCACAGGTCTCAAAGCATATTCAGCTCCAGTTGGTTGAGACCTACTTTCTTCCAAGAATATTTATCGGTGGTATTCTGTCCTCCTAAGGCCTGGGGAAAAGTCCCTTTCCATCTGTTTCCAACATGTCCCTTCCCCTACTTTTCTAAAACTCTCAGATCTTGCACCAGATTATATAAGAATTCCTACTTAGAAAGCTAATCATGTGTTTGGATCTGACTTTATAGCTAATCTGTGAGGGTAGAAAACACATTTTTCTCCTTTTATTTTTTTTGGGGGGAGGTGGTGGGGGAGAAATTCAACTTTGTTGAGGTATAACTGACAAAATTGTAAGACATTTAAAGTGTACAACGTGATGGCTTGATATATGTATCCCTGGTGAAAGGATTTCCTCTATCAAGTTAATTAACACATCCATCACCTCACCATAATTACCCTCTTTGATATTGTCATTGAGAACATTTACGTTCTACTCTCTCAGCAAATTTCACTTATACAATAGTGTTATCAACCATAGTCACCATGTTAGGTACATTAGATGCTCAGGCCTTATTCATCTTTACCACTGAAAGTTTACACCCTTTCGCCAGCCTCTCCCTATTTCCCACACCCCCACCAAGCCCCTGACAACCAGTACCCAAATATCACTCTTAAAAATGACCTTCTTTCAGTTTTTCCAGGTATAAATTTTTTTGATCATTACCATGATTTCCCCCATCAGAGTCCTTAAATGCACTGGAAGACCAAGATTTAGATGCTCTCATGGCGGATCTGGTGGCAGATATAAGCGAGGCTGAGCAGAGGACAATCCAGGCACAGAAAGAATCCTCTCAGAATCAGCATCATGCAGCATCCCTGGAGGTACCAGATTTCAGCGGTGCAGTGGCTCTTGGTTATGGAGCAAATGTCACTGCAGTTAGTGTTAGCCAATATGAGGATGACTTACCACCTCCACCAGCTGATCCCATGTTAGACCTTCCTCTGCCGCCACCACCTCCTGAACCTCTCTCTCAGGTAAGTGTGAGGGGCAAAGATGGCAGGGCTCTTGACCTCTGCTACCCACGATCTTTGACTTTCTTCAGAATGACAGTTACGTTCATAAGTATCTGGAGTTCTGAGATACTTGAAAAACGAGGATACTGAGTATGTTCGTTGCAAAGCCAGAGTCCTCCATAGAAGACACATTGGTGGGTATAAAGAACTTATTGGGGCCGTATTCAGGAGTTATTATAGCTTGGCTAAAATTTATATTCATATGCAACATTCCCTGATAATACTCAACCTTTTGGGATAATGTTTAATTAACTTGGCATGAACTGTGGAACTGATATATACATGTCTAACCCGGTACATAAAGAATTGAAAGCATGCCTTACATCTTGATTTAATTAAATGGAATTTTGTTGAATTTGGCAGCTCTGTTCAGTAGGGCAAAGATACCTATGAGTCATTGGTAGCGTCGTAGTTGGGTGGGGCAGTTGTTGTAGACCAGGCAGGTGATGAGTGCTCGGTATTAATAAATTTCTGAACACTGGGAAGCCATACATCTGGGAAATTCATATCATCATTATTTGGGACATTAACTTATAATATGTATCTCATAAAAGTAAAAGGAGCACTTTTAAGGAATTTTCTTATGGTAAGCCACTTGAAAAATATTTTAAAGAACCCAGCTCTATTTCCACATCTGTTATACTGTGTAATGATGATCAGTATTCATAAAATGACCCTAGTCGCCCTGAAAGTTCCTACAGTGCTTTTTGAATGAACAAATATTAAATATAAATCAACTATTAAGTCATACTCTGTCATGCTCATTGTTCTATTGAGTATTTATTGTAGAAATATTACTTAAAAATTAGTGATCCATGTAGCGCAGAGACTCTTTTATTCCCCAGCTTTATTTTATAATTGACATATAACACTGTATAAGTTTAAGGTGTATAACGCGATGATTTGATACACGTGTATACTGCAGTATGATTACCGTAACAAGGTTAGTCACACCTCCATCACTCCACATTACCTGTGTGTCTGCATGTGTGTGCATGCACATGTATGTGGTGAGAACACTTAAGATGTACTCTCTTAGCAGTATTGTTAACTACAGTAACCACGCTGTACTTCATTAGATTCCCAGAACTTATTTGTCTAATAACTGGAAGTTTGTACCCTGCGACCAACATCGTTCCATTTCCCCACCCCCTCCCAACCCTGACAACCACCATTCTACTTTCTGCTTCTATGAGTTCAACTTTTTTAGATTCCGCATGTAAGTGAAATCATATGGTATCTGTCTCTCTCTGACTCCTTTCACTTAGCATAAACTCTTTGGTTCCATCCATGTTGTTGCACATGGCAAGATTTCATTCTTTTTTATGGCAAAATATATTCCATTGTATATATACCACAATTTCTTTATCCATTCTTCCATCAATGGACGCCTAGTTTGTTTCCATGTCTTGGCTTTTGTGAATAATGCTGCAGTGAACACGGGAATGCAGATCTCAAGAGAGTGATTTCATTTTCTTCGGATATATACCCAGAAGTGGAATTTTTGGATCATATGGTATTTCTATTTTTAGTTTTTTGAGGCACTTCCGTACTGTTTTCCATAGTGGCTGCACCAATTTACAATCCTACCAACAGCCCAAAGGGGTTCTCTTTCTCTCCACCTCCTCCCCAACACTTGTTTTCTCTTGTCTCTTTGACAACTGCCATTCTAAAGAGCAGAGGCTCTTAGTGCAGTGTCCGTGAAGATTTCAAGGAAGCCATGATTTCCTGAAAGTATATGCAAAGTTGAATGCACATGTAAAGCTTTATGGGCTTCATGGTTTTCAACATATTCTTAAAGGGGTTTGTGTCTCAAAAAAAAAATTAAGAATCACTGGTTTAAGAAGATATATGTCTGCTTTCAAGTAATTAGAATATAACCAGAACAGCTCATTTCCTCATCATTTTAAACAGGCAGGAGAAAACCGAATGGGAGGAAATCAGAGAGGGAGACAAACCAGAGAGACTCTTGACTCCGGGAAACAAACTGAGGGCTGTGGAAAGGGAGGTGGGCGGGGAGATGGGGTGACTGGGTGATGGGCATTAAGGAGGGCATGTGATGTGATGAGCAGTGGGTGTTATACGCAACGAATGAATCATTGAAAATTACATCAAAAACTAATGATGTATTTGCTATTGAATTTAAATTTTAAAAATATAAATAAATAAATAGGTAGGAGAGCCTTAATAAACCTAGTCTTAGAATATTTACTTATAAAAATCAAAGGGCTTTTAAGCTCATAAAATGTTTCGGTCTCTTTTCTGCCTACTCATGTGTGTTTGTCAAGAGTTTTCTTGCTAAATTATAAGTTGAAGTTTGAGTCTAAGTCTTAACTTTCAGGAAGTTAAGTACCCCTTTAGGAATCAAATAAAAACTAGGAATTCCAGAAAACGCACATTGATCCTGAAGAATGTGTATAATTTCAGGGGCTGCTCAAATCCCTTGAGAGCCGCCAGCAGATTCCTGAGGTTAGACCCAAGTTTTGAGCCACTCAGAGATTTCTGTGGACTACATATGTGAAGCTCTTTTAGAGTCGTCATTTTATCTTTGAAGTTACTGTTTCTAAGATATGAAGGGTGACTGCCTTCATCTTTGGGCTGAAGATTTTTGTTCTAGTCATTTAAATTCTGAAAATCAAACATGTGAAATTTGGTGCCTCCTAACCCAGCCTTTTGTCAACATAAGTAACTAAGACATTAGCCATGGCATGGGTAGTTCCTCACTGCTATTCTCTAGTGGACTGTGTTGAATGTCTTGCTGTTTTACAGGAAGAAGAAGCAGCCCAAGCCAAGGCTGATAAAATTAAGCTAGCATTGGAAAAACTGAAGGAGGCCAAGGTCAAGAAGGTAAACGGAATCACTTATGCATGGGGCAGTTAAATTAATAACATGGTACTATCCTGAATGATAAAAAGTAAATAAAATTTCAAGTGGTGTTTTCCAAATAGTTGTAATTTTTAAAAATTTTAGTGCAAAGATAACTACACGGTTATTCGTTCTGTGACATCAGTTAGCTTATTTGTGACTGATAAATCGGGACCTATGTTACTGTAAATGTGGAAGCTTCCAAGTGTCCACTCCCAGGGCTCCCTCCCCTGGGGGCGCACCCTCTTGGGTTCTGCTCATCTGTCCTGTAATAGCAAGTGGTGCCACCTTCTGGACCTGCCTTTACTGGGTCAGAGCTCAGCTTCTGTTGGCCTCGCCTTAGCATTTCCACGATTGCTTTTGTGCAATTTTCATAACCCCTGAAGCAGCCTCCAGCCCTGCTGCCCGCCCTAGATGTCCTGGTTATGTCCTGAGATCCCAAATGTTGTTTTGGCTAGCGCT
The DNA here is from genome assembly GCF_017311325.1 of Ursus maritimus. NCBI lineage: Eukaryota > Metazoa > Chordata > Mammalia > Carnivora > Ursidae > Ursus > Ursus maritimus. Next base: position 10,388,636 of record NW_024425675.1, read on the forward strand.
CTGGGTTCAAAGTTGCATAAATTTTGAGTGACCTGCTTAATCCTATTTTCCCAATAAGCCAGCAATTTTATTGAGTGTTTTCTGTAAACTATAGGTTTTCCAAGAACACATATATTATAACAGAAACACATGTATTTAACCTCAGTAGAAGCACATACCTAATAACAGGTGTTAATAATAGTTAATTTGATTACTTAGGAGAAAGATGAAACAGTCTTATTTCAGTTCCTGAAGCATGTATCATGTCTGAGACCACGTAAGAACTTTTTACTTCTAGTTGGGTGAAGAGCATTAGACTTTATGTTCCTACAGCACCTCTCATGGTTCCTTGGATGAAGGTGTTCAGTACATCTTCAATGATAGTAAATAGTCCTTGTCTATCCCTGGATCCAGGCGTTGAGGGCCTTCCCAGATCAGTCTGGTCCCATTCATTCTAAACATGCATGAACGTTTTTACCATTATTCTTCCCAGTTCTCTACATGTGATTAAATCCTGTGGTCAGTTACTGAAATCACACGTCCTCGGCTGCCTTGCCCTTCTCTCCCCTCGTATTCACCTTATTACGCCCTAAATCCAGCTCTCCTCCCGCTCTCCTGGGCTCTCAGCACTTTCTGGGCTCCCCAACAGCGCACTCACTCACCCGCTAACCGCTAACTGAGGAAACAATTTCTATCTGTCCTCTCCTTTAAAACCTCCAATACCTCTTTCCTCATCCACATTCTCTCAGCTAATGACGTTGCTGCCCGTGGCACTGAGAAAATAGAAGCACTCAGAAGGAAGGGTCCATAAGCTCCTGACACATTTACCTTCCTGCCTTCCTGCACCTGAGACAAATAATCCAGTCTTTCCTGTTACTGTGGATGAACTGTCATGTTTCTGTGTGTGCTCCAGTTCCCGTCCTATCTTCTTATGCCTCCCATGCTAAAGTCTCCTACGGCACCCCATCTCACACAGAAAAGCCCAATCCTCACAGCAACTTATAGCCCCTAAGTGGTCTGGCTGCCCACTGTGCCCCAGCACCTACCCCAGTCTCACTACCTGGTCTCACTCTTCAAACACTCCTGTATGCCCTGGCCTCAGGACCTTTGCACTTTATGGTGCCGTGCCTCGAAAGCTCTCCCCCAGATTCCAGTGGGTTTTCTCTGTTCCTCCCCTAGGAGGAACACCTGCTCAGTAAGGCCTTCTCTATCTGGCATTGCACATGCACCCCCAGTACTCCCACCCCTTACTACTTTCTTTTTCTCTTCAGTAATCATCACCATCCATCATGATATTCACTCTACTTGTTTATCATATTTATTGCCTACCTCCCCTCCCCACCCCCACAGTTGTTCTTCCGAGAATTTTTGTATTTTCTTCCCTGATGCATCCCCATCTCACAGAACAGGTGCTAGGTTTACAGAGGTAAACCAGTTCAGATGTGGCCCCTGCCTATGTAGAGTTAAATTCTAGAGGGTGAATAAGTGTTAGGAAGAAAGTAAAGCAGAAAAAAGTGATGGCGAGTGCCCGAGTCACTTCTAGGTGGACCTAGTGATGGGGAGGCCTCTCTGAGAGGAAGCACTTGAGCAAAGCTCTTGGCAGCAAGAAGAGGCCAGCTCCCCAGGGGCATAGTGGGGGAGCATCCTGGGCAGGGCTGTGTGGCCCTTGCTCAGGGAGCCATTGAGTAGGAGGGAAAGTGGAGGAAGATTTGAGGTCAGAGAGGCAGGCCAGGCCACACAGCCTCACAGACCCAAGGAAGAGTCTGGAATATATTATAAGTGCATTGGGAAGCCATTTGAAGGTTTTTAATTGGGGATAGTATCTGCTTTTTAAAGATCATTCTGGCTGCTTTGTGGAGAATGGATTGTAGGGGGAAGGAAGACAAGCAGGGTGGCCTGTCATCCAGAGCAGTAGCTCACCATCCATAAACGTGAGCTGCCCTGAGTCACCGAATTTACCTGTAAGATAAAAACACAAAAGGAAATGAGTAAAAAGAAAACTCGTAATTATTTAAACTATTTTAAACCACTGGATTGTTTATAAAAAGGGGGCCACATTGGCTTTATTTTCAGAGGGGAAGTGAAAAGAGAAGTTGTTAGATAAAAAGGTAGGACCATTAGCTTATTCAGTCGATTTGCTTCAGCTGGTGGTCAAGAGACCGGTAGGAGATTGCAGCTGTTTCCTGCAGTGTATCAGAAAGCTAGAGAACTTCTCCATAACTTAGGTGGGTGAATTGTAGCAGTGAACACAAAGCACAACCTATTTTCATTCAACAAAGAAGATGTAAAACAGAAGCCACTCTCATCGGTGGCAAAAGAGAGAAAATTAAGAAGCCAAGTTGTATATTTGGTCTGATTTCAGATGCTCCGAATGTATCTCTTAAAACAAAAGCCTATGAGCATAACCGAGACATACTTGCACATTACTGAAGTAACTAAGATGCGCTCATACATAACGTGCGACGTGGAAATCAAGTCTGTCTGCAGTACTTGGCCCTCAAGTCTTCTGTGGGGTGTTGACATCAGTTTGGATTGCGAATGATGTACACAGCTTACGTTACAAAGCTTTTTGGAACAGGAAACTCATGAATTTCATGTTTGTTCGTTTGCTTTAAAGCTCTGTGACACAGGAAAACAATTCCATGTGTACATTTTAACATAGAAGCAGAAAAGTATAGAAGATTTAGGGCTAGGATATTCTTTTTATTTAACAACTTGCAAAAGAAAAGGGAGAAATTATAAAAATCATAAAGTCTTTACTGTAACAGATTAGAAAGGGGAGGTTTGATTCAATCATTCTACCCCCTACGAAACAGCGTAGATATGAAAAGCGTTCTGCTTGCAGAATCACGTAACTGGGATCTAACAATATTATGTGCTGGTATAGCTCCTCTTTAGCTTGTAAATGTGACAGAAGCTGTGAAGAATAGTAAATATAACTTCTTCTTGCTAAAAGTCGCCAGCCTTCTCTTGTTTTTTTTTTATTTTCTAAGTTCTGTAATTGTAGATATTCATAACTGCATGTGGATTAAATTTAGTTTGCAATTTCTGCCAGAAAAAATTAAAAAACAGCCTTTCATCACTGCTGAATTATGTGGTTTAGGTTTTTGTCTCTATATAAAAACAAAACAAAACACAAACATATGTTTTATTTTCTCAAGAATACCTATGCAAAAATGAAATGTGGTCAAACATCATTAAATTTTTCCATCGGGGAAATTAAGTCTTCTCAATCCTAACATTGGCAGTGTTTCTTAGGACACGTAGCTCCTCTATAGTAATAATTCTCAGCAGAGAGCAGTGGGTATGCCTTCCACACACAGAAAATAAGTCATAGTAAAGCCCGCTATTTGAGGATTTTCTGTTTTTCTGTGCAACGTTCCATGCTTCATTTCTCAGGTCAGAGGAGTGTATCTTTGACATTGTGGCACTTGGGCCTATCATTTTAAATATATCAAAAGACAAACATACAATACAAAAAAAAAAAAAGCAACTATCCAACAAGAGGTTTCTGGGCTACAGGTTTTTTAGGTTTTCAAGGGAGAAAAAAGTATTCTTCAGACAAGCCTGGAGTAGAGGTCTAATTTGAATGATCCTGGGGAGAAGGTGATGGGTATTAAGGAGGTCACATATTGCATGGTGCGCTGGGTGTTATATGCAAATAATGAATCATGGAACATTGCATCAAAAACTGGGGATGTACTGTGTGGTGACTAATATAACAAAATAAAAATTATTTTAAAAAATGGTGAAAACAAAACAAAAAAAGAAATGCACGTTTACTACCCTGATGTCTGTGTGCAGGTGTTGAGAAGAGAAGGCATATGCGAGTGCTTCAATTTGTGGTCCCTGCCAGACCGTCACCCAGATTTCTATCTCCACCCAAACCCTCTGTTGTTTTCTGTAACTCTGCATAACAGTCCACAGAGACTGCGCTCCTCATTCTGTTCACTGCAGAACGTGTTCAAGATCAGATCAGGTGGAAGTGGGACAGGAGGTGCAGTTTCTCAGCGGCTCAGAACCTAACCCAAACTTTTGGGGAGGAAGAAATGTTACCAATTGTTATGGCCTCTCCAGTCCATCTATTCACATTTTTAATAGTGATAAGTTTCACTTGTGAGTAGCCAGCACCAACCCTAGACAAACAGAATAGGCAGAATTTGTCCTTAACTATTTCACACTTCTCTGTTCAAGTTAGAAGAGAAATGTAAGCAAGAGTAGTACCAGGTGGTTCTGGCTGATGATGTTTCCAGGCATTCTCTGCTGGTGGGTACAGTGTGTGTAGTTACAGGCACCGCAGCCTGATGGTCAGGCAATGTTGTCCGAAAAGGGAAAGGCAACACTTCCTTCTGGCATTGCATTCAAAGATAGACTCTAACTTGACTGACTGTAACTAAACCCACTTCCCGCTTAATTAGGTAGGATCAGTGATCTTGGTAAAGAATAAAATAAAAGCACAGGTCTTCCTAGAAGGAGTTGTAGGAAATCGTCCCTAAGCATGCGTGTAGTAAACTAAGGCTTAGTGGGCCCATTTCCAGTGTTCCTTTGAAGACTGGATATAAAGCACCGTTTTAACCGGTAGCACTCATGAATAGCAACTACCATAATTAGAAATACACTACAAATACACAGGTGTCAGAGAAAATCCAGACCCTAACTGTATGATGTCATGAATTAATTCTGTTATAGTACATCCGAATCATGGTCTCTCTGGGTGGGGGAGTCAGAAGATTTAATAACTTTGCCAAATTGCCTGGGAAAAAGCAGTGAAATCCTATGTCCTTATTGAAGATAAGTAAACTCTGCTCTCATCAAACCCTCCAGATTTGCAATGAGATAATGACCAATTTGACTGTGAAATCAGTACAGTAGAATTTTTATAAACTGAAATGAAAAGTACATTTGTTCACTAATTTGCCTGCATGCCTCCATAATAGCTGGTTTCTCAGTCTTCGTTCATTCTGCTTAATCCACCTCTAATCTCAAACGTGTTCTGCTGTGCCATTGCCCGTTCGGCCTCCGTAAGACCTCACAGTGGTGCTATGTCGCTTGTACTCTTGACCTTCAGAAGAACTGTAAAGTAACCAGCTTGGGCTTGCCGAACCCTTGGGTTACATGAAATAGGACTCAGCTCCAGCTAAGCAAAAGAGATGAATTTATTATAGATACACTTTCAATCAAGACATGCTTCTGGGCTCCAGGATGAACCTGGACAAGTGCCAGAAAGATGTCATGAAAGCAGGAAGTCAACACTTCTTTGATTCTGTTTGTTTTCTGTCTCCTTGACCAGAATGCAGAGTGTCTGAAGGCTGGGCAAGGACTTTATTATGTGTGGGGTTTTTTTGTTTTGTTTTGTTTTTGTAAATTGGTTTCTCTACCTCTATATTCTTAGCACGTTAAACAAGTACTGAGCATATGAGTTCATACTGAGTGACTTTGCAGGACACATTCTTACTTAAATTCACAGAAACAATAGCAACTTTGAAACCTTAATCTCCATGGCCTTCTCCCATTGCTGAAATTTACTGGCTGCTCTGTGGCTCTGTCCTCAGCTTGTTGTCAAGGTGCACATGAACGATAACAGCACTAAGTCACTGATGGTGGATGAGCGGCAATTGGCCCGAGATGTTCTAGACAACCTTTTTGAGAAAACCCATTGTGACTGCAACGTAGACTGGTGTCTTTATGAAATCTACACAGAACTGCAAATTGGTAAGTCCCATCCCCCGTGATAGACTGTGCTCCAAAAACCTGCGGGTTTGCTTTATGATGGGTTTTGGTGTATTATTAAGAAGAATTTGGTTCAAGGCTATCAAGACTTGCCATAAATCACTCTCCTTACGTCAGATTCAGTGCTTGCCTCTTCATTTCTCTGTGGTGAAGAGACTCGGAGTGTTGCAAGTGGCCATACCTTGGGGGATGTCAGCATTATTATTGCCACTTCTCTAGTGGTTCCATAAGGAAAAGAAAGTGACAGGATGATACCTCTTACTACATGCTTAGCAAAGTGAGCAGATTGTGAGAGGGCCTGGGTATCTGTAGCTAATATCTCTGTAGAGTTTTCTTCTTTAAACTATAGCATAAGTCTACCACATATCAATGTTCATTTCCCCTTCCACCATCCCCACTCACTTTGTCTAGTTGAAGAAGCTCAGCCCCAAAGAGCAGAAGACAGTTGGTAGAAATTGATGGAGTAAAAAAAAAAAAAAAAAAAAGTAAAAAGGCAATTAAAGATATACTCTTGTTACTTCTCCTTCTCACTGTTAAGATCACTCAGAACAGTTCTTTCTCTCAGGAGAGCTTAGTGGAATACAGAACTGCCTGCCTTAGAAGTTTTCAGTGAATTTCTTTTTTCTGAAGTAAAAGTTCTACACTGAAATAACCTCTTGAAGTACATTTTAACTCTCTGAGTCAAATAGAGAAATAAAAGCCTTCCTTATGTTTAGGTTTGGTTCAGAAAAGCATACATTGTTTTTAGAGTCTTCGCGGTGATGTTTTAGAGAACAGATCACATGTCTCACTGCTTCATTCAAAGTTGTTTAGCCAATTACTGCTTCATGGTCCTCCTTACAGATAGGAAGTTTACCTCCATCTGGGACTATTTAAAGTCAGAAATGCTAATAAGAAAAAAGTGCAGTGACTGGCCATTATCACGATATTATGTGTTCATCTGCCGTGTTTTTTTTTTTTTTATGGCAAATAAGTTGAAGATCTGACACTAAAGAAGAAACGTAATAGGGGTGTTACATGACATCATGTAAGAGTTAGGAATTTCTAAAAACCAGTGAGGGGGAGGAAGCATTGCGTTTAACTCAATACTAGTTTATTTCTCTGTTGGAAAGCCTAACATCCTGGGCTTTTTCTTGTTTCCTCAGAAAGGATTTTTGAAGACCATGAAAATGTTGTTGAAGTCTTATCAGACTGGACAAGAGACACAGAAAATAAAGTGCTATTTTTGGAGAAAGAGGAAAAATATGCTGTATTTAAAAATCCCCAGGTAAGATAACTTGTATATAGTTAAACCATATCAAATATGGAGGATTTTTTTTTAATGTCACCTGTGTACTAACAAACATTCATTGTCTCACAAAATATCGCAAATGCATTCCTTTCAAAAAACACAAACCCAACTCTTAGGTCATATGTAAACTAATAAGCCCTTGAAGGATTTAGAAAGAAAAGAGACCAATTTGTTTCTTTGGATTCAGCATCCAAAGCATATCTGTCTGTTGACTAATCCTCTTCTTCTGTCCTTATTTCCATTTGGCTACATTAATTTAATACACCTTGATGCACTAAGGGTTATTAATGCTTCATGTTTTAAAGACACTCCTTTTTGCTGTTGCTAATATTTGGTGCTTATTGATGCTGGGATAACCAAAGAGAGCACCTAGAAAATGTACAATTTATTGTAATTTCATTCTACAAACAGTCTACATAACAAAAAACATTGTTCTCCATATTTGAGAAGGCTTCCTTCAAGTACTATGTACATGGATGCCACAGAAGTATAGGCCTTTTCCCACTGGGGCCTCCAGCCAATTGTAATTGCGTGAGGGTCATTAAGTTTTTTTTGTAAAGTCAAAGAATGTTAGACACAGAGGAGATCACTGGGAACATCCAGACACATTTATATTTTACGGGTTAAAAAAAAACAAGTCATCGGGTGCCTGGATGGCTCAGTCGGTTAAGCGGCCAACTTTGGTTTTGGCTTGGGTCATGATCTCAGGGTCCTGGGACTGAGCTCTGCGTTGGGCTCCATGCTTAGGGGAGAGTCTGCTTGAGGATTCTTTCTCTCTGTCTCCCTCTGCCCCTCCCCCGTGCACTCTTTCTCTAAAATAAATAAATCAATCTTTTAAAAAATCTAAGTCCCATATCACTAGAGGCAGAAATAGAAGGATTCTCTCAACTTCCTCATGAGAAAATATTCTTTCCCCTGCACTGTGCTTTTTTCTAGTCATCTCTAGGTTTTGTGGTGGTGCACAACAAAGCAATTAAATACTATTGTCTTTGACAAATATTGAACAGTAAAAGTATGGTTGACTCTTGAATAACACATTGGGTGTGGGGGGGGAGATTAAGGGCATCAACCACCTATGCAGTTGAAAATCTGTGTATAACTTTTCACTCCCCAGAAACTTAATTACTAAGAGCCCGCTGTTGACTGGGAAGCCTTACCAATAATAACATAAACTGTTAATTAACACATATTTTGTATGTTCTATGTATGATATAATGTGTTCTGACAATAAAGTAAGGTAGAGAAAAGAAAACATTATTCATAAAATCATAAGGAAGACAAAGTATGTTTATAGTATTGTACTATACTTATTGAAAAAAATCTGTGTATAAATGGACCCTGAGTTGTTCAGGGATCAACTATACAAAGTTTTCAAACTGTAACTACCTTCAGTGGCATGATTTAATGCCTATATTATTTAGGGTACCATCTCAGCTTCTGTAACAAAGAGACTCCCCAAAATCAGTGGCTCAAACCAGCTCAAAGCTTAATTCTTTCTTATTTACCAGTCCAGACACAGGGGGCTATGCCATCCTCAACATGTGGCTTCTATCTCTGGGCCCAAGGCAGCTTTTTCACCTGGCCATTATCCAGTTCTCAGGGAGGGAAGAAAGAGGCAGGGAAGTATGCAACCAGACTTCTTACTGGAAAGACCTAGAAATGGCACTTTAAACTTCTGCTTCCATCCCATTGGCCAGAACTTAGTTACATGGTGATATTGAGCTGCACAAGAAGCTGACGAACGCAATCTGCATCTGAACAATCATACACATAACTAAAATTGGGAATTAAATTCAGAGTCACCACCTCGTACAGTTCTTCCACGAGGAACCTTTCACATTGAGTCTGTGAAAATGGTGTTCGAGAGTTGTGTAACATGGCTATGGCACTGTATTCACCTAGAGGAGGAAGAGGAGAATGGGTGTTAGTAGATCTGCAGCTTGCTGTGGCATCTAATGCATCAATGTGCAAAACATAATTACATGCTATGGATGTTTACAAAGTGCACATCCCATTGAACTGACACCCGTGTCAAGATGGATGGTTGACCAGCAGACTCACTTATACCTTTCCCAGCCGTTGATCCCCTTACCAAGATAATCACGATTCAGACCTCTCTGGCCTTGGTTTTTCCCACTTTTGAACTTTACATAAGATGGAATCATATCATAGTTCTCTTTGGTGTTTACCTTCATTCATGTTATTGCAAATGGCAGTCCGTAGTTTGTTCTTTTTCTTTGCTGTTTAGTATTCCATTGTGTGATTGTACCAGAATAAGTTTATCTGTTGTATTATTGATGGACATTTGATTTTTTTCTATTTGAGGCTTTAACAAGTAATGCTGTTGAGAACATTCTCATACCTGTCTTTTGTTAAACATGTATAGACTTTTTTCTTGTATGTATACCTACAAGTACAATTGCTGGATCACAGGTTATGCACATATTTAGCCTTAGGATAAAGTGCCAGGCAGTTTTCCAAAGCGATTGCACGATTTGCCTTCATTAGTATCGTATGAGAATTCCTGTTATTCTAAATCCTTGCCAGCCCTTGGTGTTCCCATTAAAAAAAAGAAAATTATTCTGTGTGAATGTGTAGTGGTATCTCCTGTGGTTTTATGTCGAATTTTCTATTGCCAAAGATTAGAGTACCTGAATTATTATCCGTGTAAATATCCATTTTTGTGAGGTGCCTGTTCAAGTCCCCTGCCATGGTTCTCAGCCTCTTACCTGGGGCGGGGGGGAGGCAGGGGATGTGGCTCTCAGAATGTCTCAGCATCTCTTTATGGTTCCTTTCTCTCTTGGATCTTGGCCCCTTGAGTCCTGGTTGCCTCCATAGCTCTCCAAAGCCTTCGCACAGATGTTTTTTTAATCCAGGTTTTCTAGCTGTTTTTGTGGAGCTGTGGTCTACCTGGAAGCTACTCTAGCATAGGAGGAGGCAGAAATCCTCCTGCTGAATTCTTCCGGATAATAATATGTTCTTAAAACCATATAAGTAGATTCTTCGAATTTACAATCACATTTAAAGACCATAATGGAAGTGGAAGCATTTTTGAAGTTGCTGATTTTAAGTATTTCCATTTTCTCAGTGTTTGGTTGGATAATCTATCTTTTCTGATCAGTGCTCTGCGTGAATAGCTACTTCAGCATGCTGACCATAGGGCGCTTACCTTACTCTTGAAGTAGACTGTGACCATTCCTATGCTGATGTCATGACTCCTACAAGGGAGGCTTTGTAATTTTGAAACACCCACAATCCCTTTTTAAAAGCTGTATGCTGAGACCCTTTTGATAGTTTTTAACAGGAACATATTTTTAAGTTTACACCAAAAGAATAACAAATCCTAGAGAAGAGTATTTCCGGAGTAAGTTTCTTATGGAAACACAATCTGGAGATTCTTTAGTTTAATTGCCTTAGATTTTCTCCTCAAGCAGTGTCTCAGGCAGGTAATTCAAAAATCCAATACATCCTGTATTTCATTTGGGTTGTTAGTTATTTTTCAAATGTGATTGTCAACATTTACACGTAGTGGAGACTCCCAGAACAGAGTAGTGTGTAACTGATACCTGCTTCCACTCCCTGGTCTGGGCTACATCTGTGAGCCTACGGGCTTGATTTTCAGGCCCAGCTGGATGAGGGTGCCGTCTAGGAACTGTTCCAAGAGTTAGTTAGAAACTGTGCATGAAGAACTAGATTTAACCAGAATTTATCAAAGGAAAAGACTAAGACTCTGAACAATTTATCTGTTCTTCTCAAAATGGTTCAAACTATTGAATGTCTTTCCCATGTTGACTTATCTGATGAAACTTTAGTGGAATTCACTCCATTTGCTTGTTTTTAGCAAACGTTGTGACGTATCTGTTTACCCGTAACCTGTGCTATTTATGGAGGATACAAAAATGAAGACCATCTTTGCTCTTCCAGCTTTAACATGAGAATGGTGTAGGACACGGATGGGGGCATGGTGCCATCTTAAGATTAAGTCCCAGTGCACAAGATGCTAATGACAGGACAGAAGAGCTTTAGTGAAGGTGTATGCTGAGAAGTTTAGTTTTGTAATAACTATATTAGTTCATAAAACCCAAGGTTAGAAGAGCAATGGAACTAGGCACTGGGCAGTCAGTTCACCCCTCAATCCTAACCCTAAGGAAAAAATACCCTCCACACAGATGCAAAGAGAGTGCAGCTCAAGGCAAACCACAGATTATGCCTGTTGACAGTTACTGACTGCAGAACAGTTCGCCCTGATTTAGGATGAGTGAACCAGGAAAACCAACATTGTGTTTATGACAAAATACTACAGAACTTGACAGGAGATAGCATCTGAAAGACCTCTAGACAACATATCAATACAACTAATGAAGGATTCGTTAGGATTCAGAAGAAAATTGTAGAAAATTGTTATCTTCAGTAGAAGGTGGTAAGATATGGTCCAAATAAACTAGTAGAAAAGGCAACTAAATAAGAGTAAAAGAAAAGAGGAGGGAAAAGAAGGGAAGTGGGAAATTAGAATCGGGTCTGGAAAGCTCTGGGATAGGGTGGAGTACCGGCTGCTGTGGAGCACAGGGAGGGCAGGGAAATTTACTCAGGGAAACGAATCTGCAAGCATTCACTTGGTAAACCTGTGGGAAGTAGCCAGGGGAAGAGTAGAGTGGGAGCAAGCACTCTAAGCAGTAGGCATGTGCAAAATCCAAGAGGACGAAGGGACGAGCATCTAGGTCGTGGGAAATAGTTGTATGACTGGACCACGGAGAGGTGAGGGTAGGGACAGGGAGTGACAGTGCGTTCCGATAAACTGGTAGGAAAGAAACTTGTTAAAACGGCATATTGATTAAAATAAAACAAGTCAGAAATGAATGTTTCCAGTCACCAGTTCATGCAGTCGTAATTGTATGGGATTCACTTAAAGTGCATTTTCAGAAAGGTAAGTCAGTTTCCAGCATCCAGTTATTTTTAAAAATCCAATTGCAACCACCAATGCCTGTTCTTCTTTTATATTAGACTGCATTTCCCTGCCACTATGCGACTCAACTTGGCTATCGTGACAGAAGCTGTTGCATAGAGTGTGCTCTATTCTTTGTAGGTGCACAAAGCTGAAGTCTAGGCTTCATTCTTGCAGAGAAATGATTCATGGAAGCAGAGATGATGAGTGAAATGCCATCTGCAGAAGGTTATGATATGACAGAAGGTTCTGCAACCACTGATAATAATCAAGAGTACTGTTCGTTATATTCAGACTTAGGGGTATTGTGCTTATTTCTGCCATCTCAGTGCCTGTCAGAGCTGGTGGAGGCCTGGGGGCACCCAGGGAGCACCCACCATTCCTGGACTATGTCCTTGTCTTCCTGGCTGGGAGTAGTGCAGTAGCCAGTGGCATCAAGCTGTTGGTTTACATGCATTTCACTCACCAATACTTCACCTAGACCCAAAACTTTAGGAATAGATGCCAAACAAGCAAAACCGGCTAAGAATGAAATAGAGATAAAAAGAAGAAACTTGAAAAAGTCTGACAAACGGCCCAGTAGTCTTAAAGATGGATAAAAACTTAAGCACTACTAAATACTGAGAGTGCATCAGAATCAGTAAGACCTATATGCTTACATCCAGAATTTTTCAACACTAGTTTAAACAGATGCAAATAATGCAATGAGCATATTATGAATTTTGACATTTTTGAAACTCCCCAATGGAATCTAAATACAGTTTCATGGCAATTTGATTTCCCACCAGCATCCGTGTAAAAAGCACTGAATAGAAGGGCCATATGCACCCCAATGTTCATAGCAGCATGGTCCACAATAGCTAAATTGTGGAGGGAGCTGAGATGCTCTTCAACAGATGACTGCATGAAGAAGATTCCATATATACAATGGAATATTACTCAGCCATCAGAAAGAACGATCACACAACATTTGCAGCAACATGGGCAGGACTGGAGGAGATTATGCTAAGTGAAATAAGTCAAGCAGAGAAAGACAATTATCATATGGTTTCACTCATTTATGGAACATAAGAAATAGGAAGATTGGGAGGAGAAGGAAGAGAAGAATGAAGGGGGGATAAACAGAAGGGGGAATGAACCATGAGAGACTGTGGACTCTGGGAAACAAACTGAGGGCTTCAGAGGGGCGGGGGGGTGGGATTGGGATAGGCCAGTGATGGGTCTTAAGGTGGGCATGTATTGCATAGTGCACTGGGTGTTACACGCAAATAATGAATCAAAAAAAAAAAAGCACATGAATAGCTTTTTTTTTTAATAGACTTTATTTTTTGGAGCAGTTTTCAGTGCACAGTAAAATTGAGAAAATTCCTCTACGCATGCATAGCCTCCCTCAGTATAAGCATCCCCGCCACAGTGGTGTATCTGTTACTATCAGTGAGCCTACATTGACACGCCATTATCACCCAAGTCCACAGTGTACATTAGGGTTCACTCTTGGTGGTGTACAATAAGCCTTTTTAACATTTGGGAAATTTTACATTGTTCCTTGTTTTTCCCCCTTGGAACTATTCCCATTCTGCTTTCTCCACAAAGATTTCTCCTACTGTGATATATTTCTATGTTTCTAAGTCTCTTATTGATCTCTCTCATACTTCTCTTCAACAAATTGTTTATAAATTGATAAGTAATTTTTATATCCTGTCATCATAAGGCACTTACGTGTTAAAAAATTACACAGTTGGTTAAAACAACTTAAAAACATTACAATTGTAAATATTGTTATTAAGCTTAAAAAGGAAAAATCTGGGGGGAAACATCTCTTAATGAGATAATAGATGAAACCTTTTTCCCCTCTAGTTTGTTCCAGGATAAAGGGATGAATGTTCAGTATCAATTATATTGCTGTTTTTCATTTCTATAGAAGTTAAGTACTTTTTATAGATATCAATAGTGAGAAACCTTGTTCCCATAAATAAGTGGATGAGAATAGAAGAGCTTTGTGAGAGCAATGCCATCCCATTTCTTGAACTCCTTCCAAGTTATCTGTCACTGAGGGATCAATGGTTCTTTTAATACACCACCTGACAAGATGATTAGCTGCCTTCCATTGTGTAGAAGCAGAGCTAGAAACCACTTGACTTCCAAAAAGATTTGTTTTGAGTGGTGAGTCTTTCCCTTTCTCAACACCTGTGTTTCAGGTTGTCCCTTCGTTTAGAGTCTTTGAACTTCCCACCCAGGGCCGTGTGGCTATGAGGTGTTCCTTTCTTGTGTGAAGTGGTAAAGGGGCCTTCCAGTCTCAGGCAGATCCACTTTAGAGAAGAGTGCACGTGGAAGTTGAGGATGTGGAAATCGATGCCTGTGTACCCTTTGAGTGGCTTCAATACACGCTCCAAGGGGGACACAGTTTAAAGGCCCCTGGCCTTGAAGGGTGGCTCAGGCTCCCCCACAGTTAACTGTGTCCCTGCTTCTGAATCTGTCACAACTACTATAAAATAATAATTTGTGTCATTTTCATCTTCAACCATTAGGAGGCTCAAGGAGGGTGTGTGCCATTGAACTTCTTGTCAACCAGTAAGGACACTTAGCTAATGATAGCCAGTGAAGTGTATACTGTAATGGGAACAGACCAGGAGACTCTGGGAGCCTCCCGCAGGAGGGTCCTCCAGTTCTTGGGATCAGAGACAGCCTCCCTGAGGAAGCAATGTTTCTGATGTTCACCAAGGGAATTGAGATGAGGGAGAGAGGCAGGAGGGAAGATTCTAAGCCATAGTGCAGGATTATCAAGGCCCAGAATCAAGATTGTATGCCATGTTCAAGAAGTGGAAAGGCCTACTGAGGCTGCTGTGGAGAACGCTATGGGGACAGTGGTGTGTAGGGGCAGGCTGGTGGGCCTGCCACACTGTGCTAAGGTTTTTCAACTTCATAAATGTGGCATTTTCTGTTCAAATTTGTCTTCTGCAAAAATGCCTCTCCCTGGAAAGCAGTCTGTGGAGTGTCCAAGACTTGGGTCCTAAAGTCAGACGGGTGGGATTCGAATCCTGACTCCATTGCTTGTTAGCTGTGGGCCCTTGAGAAAATCATCTAACTTCACCAAGTCTCTATTTTCTTGTCTGAAAATGGAGATCATTTGTTTTTAGAAGTGTGTGGTGAGAATTAAAGGCTATCATCCACATAAAGTGTAATAATTACCATTATTTTAGTTTGCTTCATTGTAGGGAACAGTCTGGAGAAGAGAAGCAATGGAGGCATGTGGGAGGACGGTAGCAACTCTCCAGAAGGCGTCAGAGTGCTCTCAGATTAGGGCGATAAGAGTGGAGCTAGGCCAGATTTTGATCTGGGACAGTGGTGCTATATAATCTCAGAAGTTTTGGGCAGGGACTCAAAGAAGTGTGAATAGGAGTCTAACCTCAGGCTACCTGAAGTTGTTCAGGACAAATTAAGGGGGTAAGGATTTAATCCCTAGGTTCCCCAGGATGCCAGGCATTTGCTCCAGATGCTCAAAACCAGCAAACACTTCTTGAGCATCTACATTGTACTGGAATAAAGCCAGGCAAGGAGACTATAGGTGAGATACAAGGCCAGGCTGGATGTAATGGGCAGAAGGAGCAGAAGCATCTAGGATCTAGTGTGAAAATAAAAGCAGCAACCAGCATTCTTTAGGAAGTGAGGTCCATGCAGAGGACAAATGAGTGACATGGGGACATTCTGCTTGGCTGGCTGCCTAGGGGCATGGGGTCAGTAGCCAGTGAAGTATAGCCAGGATACTCTGGGCTCAGGAAGGATGTTTAGCCCTATATCCTAAGCACTGAGACAGAGTTGTCAGAGATGGGGACCTGTTCCAGCCTGGGGCCTGGGATGTAGACTTTAAAGGATGTAGGCTGATGGGCAGAAAAATCCAGGATGAGGAAGGGAGGTGTCATGTTCTTCTACTCATTAACAACTATGGCTGTTCTATAACTGAGAAAGTTTCCCAAGGCTTCAAATATCCTAGAAAATTAAGCATTTCTCAAAGAGAAAGAGTCTAAAGAAATTCTTTTATATTTTTATTTTGCATTTCAAGTAGGCATGATGACTAAAAGAAGAGAATAAAAGGTTGGGGTGGAAGGCAATGTGGAATCCCACAGGGAATGGAGGACACGCATCTGCACAAGCCCACCCCCAATATTTATTAGGGGCTAGGGCAAAAGTAGATTGAAGGCTTATATACCATATATCTCTATATTTAAAGTTCTAAATCAAGTTAATAAGCAGTTAAATGTGTTCTATCCTCCTACCTTAGTGCCTTCATAATGACCTAAAAGTTTGGACTTAGTATTCCTAGATTTCTTTGAGTTCTGTGCAAGGTGGTATCTTGGAGCTGCTCATGGCCTGCCTCTAGACTTCCCCCTCTACCCATCCCATCCATCCTGCATCATGGGAGCCTTGCATGCATGATGTGGACGATCCAGCCCAGGGAGTAGGCTCCAGACAACCCATCACTCCCCTGCAAAGAGCTGCCCCTCGGCTGCCCTCTGGCCGAAAATGTACATACTAGTAATGCCATCTGCCCTCAGGAGAATGGATATAGGGCAGAGTCTCAGGGCGGCTTGGGCAGGGAATTCCAAGGTCCCGGGTTTGTAGAATGTGGACTGAAATGTGGCAAGGTCCTTGGCTCCAGGTGGGCATATCCTTTTGGCCCTATAGACTTGTCACCCTATGAGTAGGGGAGTGGTTGGGTGAGGGTAAGAGCAGGAACCCTCTAAGGAGTGGAGTCCAGGCAGGGGCCCCTCTTGCTCAGGTGGTACTGCTCCTCTTGGGGAAAGTGGGTTGGGACATCTACTCTCACTTTTTTTTTTTAAGATTGATTGATTGATTTGAGAGAGAGAGTGCACGCACACAGGAGGGAGGAAGAGAGGGAGAAAGAGATGCCCCGCTAAGCAGGGAGCCCAACACAAGGCTTGGTCCCAGGACCCTGGGATACTTACTATCCTAATAAAAGCAACTTTATTTAAAAAGCAGCTTAGTTTCTTAGCCTGGTTGTCATTGGAAAAGTTTTTTCTACTTTTTTCAACTCTTCCCAGTTGATTGGAAGCACAGGGTGGTCGACTCTTCCTAACTAAGTGCCAACTGTTGAAACGGAAGTCTGCTGTAACCTAAAGAGTTTTGTTTTCCCGGGATTATACTGACACAAAGTCCCACTATGCAAAGACCAGTGTGTTGTCTGAACACCAAAAGAGAGGTGTAAGGACTGAGGAGCGTGTCTGGAGGTAGAGCAGCTCTCCATTTTTCTTGCTGGGAGCCTGAACAATCTGTTTTTCAAAGAAGGTACTGGCCAATCAGTTGATATAGGGGGGCTTGCTAACTGAATTGCTTTTTATTTCTTTTAATAACATTTTTTTTCTGACTTCAAAAATAACAACAACTTATTGTAAAGAAAAAAAGTTGACAAACAGAAGAAATTTAAATTATCCGTAATCTTTCACTCCAACAATGATCATTGTTGATGTTTTAGGCAATGTTCATTCCACCATTTGTTTTGTTCCTTAACCGAAATTTGGTAGTGGTTGTGGTTCAGCGTTGGAACAGAGAGAGAAACACAACCTCATTCTGCTCCTCAGGCGCAGAAGGGTGCCAGCCACTGAGGAAGAAAATTACCTCACGGCGTCTTTCCACCATTCCTTTCCAACCTCCTCCTCCCACCAAGGGTCACCTTTGACCATCCAGGACCAGGCCCAGCAGGAGGAAGTCTTAACAGTAATCACATTTCAGGTCTCCATTATGGCTTCCTATTTTAAAGGAAAGTCTACCTCTGGCTTCAGAGTCCCAGATCCACTTACCAGCTAGCGTGGGCGTGTATATCAGTCAGTGTTTGATGCATAAAAACAACCTCCGAGCCCGGTGGCTTACAGCCACAGACATTTCCTCTCTCCTGGGTCTTCAGGTCATCATCTTTGGCTCCAGAATGTGAGTCAGGTCTTGCCTCTTACTGCCCTCAGACCAGCAGTTCCCTGGGACACATTCTTCTTACGGTGAACGGCAAGAGTACAGGAGGATGTGTGGAAACACATGACACAGCATCTCAAGTCCTCTGCTCAGAATCGATGCCCTGTCCCTTCCACCCACATTCTGTCCATTCTACCCAGATTTTTGCTGCCAAAGCAAGTCACGTGGCTAAACCCAACACAAGTGGGGCAAGGACATGAGTTCCACCCATCGTAGGGGGAGGCATTGCTCCGTCATCTGATGACGGGCCCTGAGTGTATTCTGACACAGGGAAGAAGAGAAGAAATGGAAGGGAGAGTCTGGTCTTCGGCTGTGCTGAAGACCAAACCATAGCCAGACTCTTCACTGGTGACTCGAATACTCCCAGTCCTTAACTACCTCCAGGCCTTCGTGCGTGCTTCTCTTCCGGCCTCCAGTGTTTTCCTCATTCCTCTTCCCTATCTGAATATGGAACATCTTTCAGGCCTTGTTCAAACTTTGACCTCCTCTGCAAAGTCTTCCTTGACCCTTTCAGCCTACAGGGATTTGCTTCCTCTCTGAAAGCCTATAGAAATGGCTCATTTTGTATTATTGCAGTGTGTCATGTAGCTCCCCATCTACAGATCGTACCCATCTATTAACACGTATCTTCTCAATGTGACAGAGTCTCGGAAACGGGGGTATTTTACATGTAGAGGGTTCTCACAGATATTTATCTGTGGGCTGATAACGGCTTGGTTTGCTCTTAATTCCAAGAAGGTAGTATTTTAAAAGTAATGTATTTTTAAATACATTTTAAAAAGTAATGCTCTTGTTTCTTTCCTCTTCAGCTGCCCCCAAATCTTGTGTTTTCAGCTGTGAGAAAAGGGAGCAAGCTGTAACGGAAAGTCTCATTTCCCATTTTACAGTTCTCTTATTGTTCAGCCCAGATTGTCCACAGTTCCACGTGTGACAGAAAATGAGTTCACTCTTGAGCTCTGCCGCCTGCTACAGAGCAGTCCGACTTGAGCTGGCTGACCACCGACTGATGAAAAGTTCTGACCCCAGGGCAATCAGTCCGTTCTAAGGACTACGCTCCCTGAACTCCAACTCTGGTGTACTTTGTGTTTTTCCATTTTCCTTGAAACAAAAAACAGTACAGCACCATCACTTGGAGGGGGAAAAAACTTATTCTGAAGCTGAAAAAGTGAGAGGGGGACTCAGAGAAAATCTCAGAGGAAGATACAACTACAGATCCTGACCCTTTGGGATATTCTCATAAAACGAGGCCCTTCACAGTTTAGAAAGGCTCTTCCCTTACCTGTCCCTGCAGAGGGTGACACGTGCTCTCCTTTTCCCAGATGACAATGAAAAGGGCATGTTACAGTTTCCTTGTGTTCTCTGTTCATTCTTTCAACTCACGCATAATTCACATTTCCAGGACCCTCCAGCGAGGGGTGCTTGGGAGCAACACTCTGCATTCACTCTTATGGCTGCTCACTTTTTTTTATTTTGGCAAAATATACATAACATGGAATTTACCATTGTAATCATCTTTAAGGGTACAGTTCAGTGGCATTAAGTGCATCCCCACTGTTGTGGATCCAGGTTCTCTCCTATGGTATTTAGAGCATTTTAATGCTGAGAAAAAAATAGGAAAAACTCAAAGTTCTGGCACTGATTGGACTTTCTGCTTCCCTATCTGTAAAATAGTAACATACCTATGCAATGCGTTTCTTGTAAGTGAGACCTTAGCGCAGAGTTCTGGCAGGCGGTATACGTTACCTGTTATGGTTGGTCATGGTTTTCAAGCCAAACATGTAAAATTAAAATGGTTTCAGAACCCTAGATGATAATCACACTAATTCATGATATACTGTCCTATCAAATAAGTAAAAGTTATGTCTTTTTTTTTTTTTAAAGATTTTTTTTTTAATTTATTCGACAGAGATAGAGACAGCCAGCGAGAGAGGGAACACAAGCAGGGGGAGTGGGAGAGGAAGAAGCAGGCTCATAGCAGAGGAGCCTGATGTGGGGCTCGATCCCACAACGCCGGGATCACGCCCTGAGCCGAAGGCAGACGCTTAACCGCTGTGCCACCCAGGCGCCCCAAAAGTTATAAGTCTTGGGTGGCACAGCGGTTAAGCATTTGCCTTCGGCTCAGGGCGTGATCCCGGCGTTATGGGATCGAGCCCCACATCAGGCTCCTCTGCTATGAGCCTGCTTCTTCCTCTCCCACTCCCCCTGCTTGTGTTCCCTCTCTCGCTGGCTGTCTCTATCTCTGTCGAATAAATAAATAAAATCTTTAAAAAAAAAAAAAGTTATAAGTCTTGAAAAACATATTAAAAGATAATTCAAAAAGAATTATCAAAGTAATTGTACTTGATTTATTTCCCCTATTTAATTTGGCAAATCACCATTTTTATGCATCTTGTTTTTCGGAAATAGCCTAATTTTGCATATTTTATTTGCCTGCACTTTGCTTCCTTCCCCTCTGTCCAGTACACTCTGTTTTAAAAAAATATTTCTTATTTACTTTTTAAGTTTTTATTTTAATTCTAGTATAGTTAATATACAGTGTTACATTAATTTCAGGTGTATGATATAGTGATTCAGTAATCCCATACATCACCCTGTGCTCATCACAAGTGCCGTCCTTAATCCCCATCACCTATTTCACCCATCCCCTCACCCACCTCCCCTCTGGTAACCCAACAGATTGTTCTCTGTAGTTAAGAGTCTGTTTCTTGGTTTGTCTCTCTCTTTTTATTTTCCTTTGCTTGTTTTTTTTTTTTTCTTACATTCCACATATGAGTGAAATCATATGTCATTTGTCTTTCTCTGACTTGTTTCACTTAGCATGATATTCTCTAACTCCATCCGTGTCATTGCAAATGCATGATTTCATTCTTTTTTATGGCTGAATAATATTCCTTTGTGTATATGTATACCACATCTTCTTTATCCATTCATCTATCAGTGAGTACTTGGGCTGTTTTAAAATTGAGTAGTGGAAATAATGCTGCAGTAAATAGAGGGGCACATGTATCCCTTTGAATTCATGTTCTTGTATTTTTGGGTAAATACCCAGTAGTGCAATTACTGGATCATGGGTAGTTCTGTTTTTAACTTTTTGAGGAACCTCCATACTGTTTTCCTGTAGAGTGGCTGCACCAGTTTGCATTCCCACCAACAGAGCAGGAGGGTTCCCCTTTCTCCACAGCCTCACCAACACCTGCTGTTTTCTTGTGTTGTTGTTGTTAGCCATGTGTGCCACATGTGTGAGATGATAGCTCATTGTAGTTTTAATTTGTGTTTTTCTGATGATGAGTGATGTTGAGCACCTTGTCATGTATCTGTTGGCCATCTGCAGTACACTCTGTTCTTAAAATTCAGTGTCTATAAAAATCATGCAGGAAGCAGGTTGGAATGCAGATTTCCAGGCCCCACCCCAGAGGTTCCAGTTCAGTAGGTCAGGATCCCAGGAACATGCATTTTGCTGAGCATCAACTAGTCTGGGGAATCACACTTGGAGAAACACTCTTGTGATATAAATAAACATTTGTGGCTAAATTCAGGAGGTCCTTATTTTAGTTACTGTGTTACAGAGGTATATGTTCTAGTTTTAATACATTTTTTCATGCATTATTTTACAAAACTCTACATTATTTTCACATAAAAATCTTCAGTGTTTTAATTATGACAGTGGTCACTAGTAATAATCACTTTGTATATTGATACGTCAGCTGTAGTGGTTACATGAAGATTAACCCTTGGATATTCATGATTTTCTGGAAACTTACTCATTTAACATTTAGTTTCAGCCATCTCATTGATATTCAGTATTAACAAAGTATGATACATAGATTAATACAAACTCCACTTAGAAATGATGCACCCGGGGCGCCTGGGTGGCACAGCAGTTAAGCATCTGCCTTCGGCTCAGGGCGTGATCCCGGTGTTGTGGGATCGAGCCCCACATCAGGCTCTTCTGCTGTGAGCCTGCTTCTTCCTCTCCCACTCCCCCTGCTTGTGTTCCCTCTCTCGCTGGCTGTCTCTATCTCTGTCGAATAAATAAATAAAATCTTTAAAAAAAAAAAAAAGAAAGAAATGATTCACGCGTTCATGAGTGCTTTTGAACCATGGTCTTCCCTGTCTTCGTGAGGCTAGTTCTTTTCCCAGAAATGCCCTTTCTACTTCCCTCTGTCCCTAGAAGTTGCCAAGCAGCAAACTCCATGTTGTGATTGACCCATACAGTTTTAAAAAATTAAAAGTAGTCACTGACGTTTATAAAACTCCAGATTTCAGGAATGCTTGGGTGGCTCAGTCAGTTAAGCATCTGCCTTTGGCTCAGGTCATGATCCCGGGTGTGATCGAGTTCTGCATCAGGCTCCTTGCTCAGTGGGGGGCCTGCTTCTCCCTCTGCCTGCTGCACACTCTCTCACACACACACAAACAAAAGTAAATAAATCTTTAAAATGAATAAATAAATAAAACTCCAGATTTCAGGCTTCTCTTCATAAGCCAGAAACTCTAGTCCAGAGGGCTTTGGGATGCCACATGACACCCACAAGCCAAAGAAGTCACCCTTTTACACTTGGGGCACAGGCTCCCCCTGCAAGCTAGACCCAGCCTCTTCCAGGACATTAGGGTCTCCCAGCCTCCAGCCCTGGGCACGTGTTCTAGGAAATGGAATCTAACAACTAAATGCTGTAATATCCTTTGCTAGTGTTTTCTATCTTATGTTTGTTTCCTTGTTGATTATGCACTGTGGGAAGAAGAGAAGGTTTTTACATCAGTCTCAGTGACACCGTAGTCAGCACTAGGTAAATGGTCGGTAAGCACTTGGTTGACACATACAATATGCTGTGGTTCCCATTTTATTTCCTGTAGGTGTGTGTTCTCTCTCCAGCAAGACCATGAGTTCCCTAGATGGCTAGCATGGTCATGAACACTTACTGATCTGCTCTTTTAATATTTTATTTAGAATTTTTACCTGGATAACAAAGGGAAAAAAGAAGGAAAGGAAACAAATGAGAAAATGAATGCTAAGAACAAGGAATCCTTACTTGAGGTAAGTTTAATTTTGCAGAGTGGAAGAAAAGACAAGGATATTAACTGTATCTATTTTTAAATTATTTGCTTCTTGAAACAATGGGAGATTCTGAGACACACTGAAATTTTAACATGGGGTTTTAAAATCAAATTATTACAAATTATAGCTATTTAGATAATTAAACTGGTTCTTTGAGTCAGTTGTTTAAAAGTATGGCTTTAGACTATATTTTACTTTCATGAAGTTCGATTAGTAATTCTTGACTAGAGCACTTATGAATCCACATAAAACTCATCTCTTAACATTCCATGTTTTTCATTACTTAATTGCTCCACAGAAGTCAGATGTAAGGATTTCCAAACCTTCTTTACACTGAATTCTAAGATGCTCTTCCAGTAGCCAGGTGTGGTAGGAAGTATGAGCTTTGGAGCTGGGAGACCTGACTCAAGGTCTGGGTCTGCCACTGAGGTTCATGTGCTATTGGGCAAGCCCAAGAACCTCAGTCTCCTGGATCATCTTGAATTATTACAACTATCCAGGGAGGTAGTGAAAACACCATGTCTCGATCACTGTGAAAATGTTTGTGATTATCACTCTAGGGGCACGTTCCAGAAGATCATTTGATGGTTGGTTTTTTTTGAAACTCCTAGTGAGTTTTCACATACTAACTATGCTAAAACTCAGGACTCTGTTCCCAGCACATAATGCAGAGAAGTGCAGAGATCACAGGTCACATATGGGCATGCTGGAGGCCTAGACAGGTTTTCTTCGCCTTCAACAGTGTGTTGACCTTTTCTTGAGTTAGTAGATTTGAGGCTTCTTCTGAAAACTCAGAAGACCTGGTGACACCTGGGCCACATTCACAGCTGGAACCAGCTCGCTGACGTTGACGAGCACCCTCTCTCATTCACCAAGGTCTGGCCGGGGTCTCACACAGGTTTCTCTCCCCACCACATTCTCCCAGCCCTGTACCAGATGGAGTAGGCACCAGAACCTTCTGCCACTCCTGAGGTCCTGAAAACATGTGACAGATGCTGCTTTCTGGGGCCAAGAGCACGGTGGGTATTTCCTGCGGAGGCCCAACAGTGGAGTGGGGATGTTCTCTGCATTTACCAGACTCCAGGTTGAGTTGAGGAAGAGAAAGCCCCAGGTGTCCCTAGCAGCAAGGAGATTCAGGTTCTGAGTGTACCTAGCAGTGATGGGGACTGACAGACACGGAAAGGGAGGGTGAAGTGTCCTGACACCGCCATTTATTTTTAATCAGTGCTTGTCCATCAGCTGTCTGTAAATCAGGGACTGCTTGTGCCTTGATTTATACAATTGCCTGAACAGCTCTTGATATAGAACTTCAGCAGTGTATGAAAACCTGGATGTGGAAGAAAATACAAAGCACGTTACACTGTGAAAAATCAGCATTATCCTGCTCTCTAATTTGGACCAAAAATCTGATTGAAGAGATTATTGACAAGGCAACTAACACTAGATAAATTGGGCGGAAATGTGAACAAAAACGTATCCCAGCTCCACTACATATAAATTTACTTGCAGAGTACAAAATTAAAAGTTATTCTACATTTATGAGATGGAAGGAAAGGAGGTTGAAAGTTATAAAAAAGAAAGCCCAAAATAAATTTGAGTATTTGAACTGGGAGATAGAATGATATTTAATTTTACTGCATTGTTTTTTAAAAGGAATTTACTAAGAGTGGTATAATTGTATGTAAGCTTTGACATTTGAAAATCTACACCTGGAAAATTTATTTTGTCCCTCTCCTTTTCTGATACCTAATAGTATTAATAATTGCTTTCTTTACTCTTCAGTAAGAAAACCATTACAAGAATAAATTAAGTTACACATCTTTAGGTATAGGATTATATATTCTAATTTTTCTATTTCCCAGCAGTAAAATAATAATTTTTTTATTTATAGGAAAAGGAATAATTTTTCTATCTATCAGATTAAATAACAGAAATAGCTTTTATGGAATGCTTACTTTTATAGCAAACCAAGAAGATTGTACCCAAAACTTTTCTTATGAAGCTGGGCTATTATGACTCAGTTTTTACAAGTAAAGGAACTGAGATTTAGTGACTTGCAAACATTCACAAAGCTAAGTGGTGAAGAAGCCTTGAAGTCTAGCTCAAGAGCTGAGATTCAACCGCCACGGTACTCCTCCTCTCTTTCGACAAATAGCATGTAATGTCAGTGTATGCACTCAGCATTATAAACAAATGACTTGTAAAGTCATCCAGGGCACCACCAAATGGCATATGCACAAAAGTAAAGCCTAGTTTGCCGGAGCTTGTTTAAATGTGAACAAAAATGTGGTTTTTGTTTCTTTCATGGGTTCTCTATGATTGGAATTTCAATTTCAGGAAAGTTTCTGTGGAACATCCATCATTGTCCCAGAACTTGAAGGAGCTCTTTATTTGAAAGAAGATGGAAAGAAATCCTGGAAACGGCGCTATTTTCTTTTACGGGCTTCTGGAATTTATTATGTACCCAAAGGAAAAACTAAGGTCAGAAGGAAAAATAAAACTCTATCAAAAAATCATTTTATGAAAATGAAACTAAGAAATCCTCAGGTGGCAATTCAAATGCACTCTTCTGCTCTGAAATTTGTGTTATTACAATGTTTATACAAATACATACCCTATTCAGACAGAATTGCAGAAGTCTTTTTGAATTTTTCCATACCTTTTTCCTGAAGGTGAAGAATTTTATCTGTTTTAAAGTCAGGTTTCAAAAATTATGGCAGAAGCACTTTTCTAGAGATTAATTTGTTACTTTACATATCTATTTCTGAAGGTTTTTTTCCCCTGTATTTACTCTCTTGTTCTGTAATCATTATAGTAAACTTCTTTTATCTGGAATCATAGAGGTGTTAGTGTTGAGAGAACTACATTAAGATTGTAGCCCTTATACTCTGAACATTTAAATTGTTCTCTGAGGTGTGCTAGATGCATTTCCTGCCTATTTTAGAAGAGTATCTTAGGTATCATTAAACTACTTGGCAAGTTAGGATTATTGCCTCAGATCTACAAGCATATCATAAATTCTTCGTCCTTGAAATGAATTTTGACTCTCATTCTGACCATTAGCTTTTTCTAAGTCCTTTTTTTAGAGGCTTGGGGCATTTTTGCTTACCTTTAAAAAGCTTTCGGATACCTCTCTCATCTATATCTCATCTATATGGGGTACCCTGAAGTATTTTGCCTTCACTGCCAAATCCAGGGCACCACCAAATGGCATATGTACAAATTGCAGGCTTCTTCTACTAAGGCTTGACCTACATTCCCAAGCAGGTGAAGTCCTGGGAAATACCCAGGCCTGCTCCTCTACTTGGAAGACTCTCTTACCTCTGTCAGAATGCGGGAGAGGCATTATGGGTAACGCTCGGTTTTAGGGCAGCTACTGCTCCTACTTAGTGTCAGTCTTAGACAACTGGTACCCTCCCATCTGTGCCATCTTCAGTCCAGTCCCACACTGGGGACATAAGAGTTGACCCATAAATAGTTATCATTTAGAAGTGTTTTGGGGGAAAAAGTCTTTGGCCTTTACGTGTAAATGAGATGTACAAATAAACCTATCACAACACACTTTGTGATAAAATTAGAAGTGTTCACAGTGGCTTTGGACCAGAGTACTTTTTCTCACTGTTACCATTAACCTTGGAATGGAGGAATAAGCCAGGAGTCAAGAAAAAGAATAAGAAGTAGAATTTTTGGAAAAGAAGAGGCAAAACTCTCTTTAGTCACACTTGACATAATTGTCTACCAGACAATATAAGACACTCAACTGAAAAACTATTAGGACCAAATAAATTTGAAAGAAATTGTTTTCTTTTGTACAAACAATATGCAAATTAAGATATAGTGCAAAATATTTTATGCATCATAGGAACAGAAAATACAGAATACTTAACAATAAACTTAACAGGAAATGTTCAAGACCTTTGTGGCATAAAATATAAAATTTAATAAAAGAAGTGAAATAGAACTGAAATAAATAGAAATGTACCATGTTGGTGGATGAAGATATTAATTCTCCCCCAAACTTTCTATATATTAAATCCCAAGAAAAATTTCAATAGGATTGTTTTGACTAGAATTTCACAGACTGACTGACACTAAAATTCATCAGAGGGGCGCCTGGGCGGCTCAGTCGGTTAAGTACCCAACTCTTGAGCTCAGCTCAGGTCTTGATCTCAGGGTTGTGAGTTCAAGCCCCATGTTGAAAAAAAATTATAATTAAATTAAATAAGTAAAATTAATCAGGAAGAGATACTGTTCCCCCCCCCCCAAAAAAGTTGTGAAGAACATTAAGGTAGAACTCCTCCTCCCAGATGCCAAAACATTAGATAAAAACATTGCAAGTAGAGAAAACAGATCAACAGAGAGATCTAGTAATATAAGGTAAATTAAAGTGAGCATTTTATACTAGTGGGGAAAGAATATGGTATTTGTTAAATAGCATTAAAATAATTGTATATCCATTTGGAAAAAACAGCTTCTTACCTCATACCATGTTCCAAATTAAATCATAGATTGATTAAATATATTTAGAAAAAATATAAAATCTTCTTTTATCTATATTTTGTTTTAAATTTTCTGAGACAATATAGGTTAATATTTTCATAATTCAGGGATGAGGAAACCTTCAGTAAGACTAAAAATTCAAAATTATAAAGGAAAAAATTGATAAATTTGATTGTGTAGTGTTTTTTAATTATTTTTTTAGATTTAAACCAATTTAATTAATATATAATGTATTATTAGTTTCAGAAGTAATTTAGTGATTCATCAGTTTCATATAACACCACTCAGTGCTCATTACATCAAGTGCCCTCCTTAATGCCCATCACCTAATTACCCCAACCCCCCACCCAAGTTTTTTTTAATTCTTTACTGCCAAAGATACCAAACAGAAGTTAAAGATTAGCTCTGGAGTTAGAGAGTACATTTCAGCATGTATAACCAAATACGAATATCTATAAAATACAAAGACCTCAACAAATCAGTAAGAAAAATAAACATGCTCATAGAAAAACAACAAAGCTTATTAAGTGAGAATTTACAGAAAAAGAAATATCAGTTGCTTGTGAACAATTAAAAAGTTGCTCTGTCTTACCAGTAGTAAATCAGAGAAAGGTGAAATGAAAGGTGAAATATTTCTTCCTATGAGATTGATAAAATGAACAATGTTGATAATATCCAGATTTCAGCAGGAGTGAGTAAGAAAAACGGGCCCTGTCATGCTCAGAAGGTTAGGATGTAAACTGGTATGGCCAAATTGGGGGACAATTTAACAAGATCTATTCAAATATAAAGGGGAATGCCCTTTCATTTCAAATGGCAGTTCCACATTTAGCAGTCTACCCCACAAAAATATTTGCTCATATGCACAATATTTTTTGCAAGAGCAAAATATTGCAATAACTTCTAGTCATCTGTGGTAGGGAATGGTTAAATGAATCATTACGCCCATGGAGTGGAGCGCTCTGTGCAGCCATTCCGTGGCTGTCATGTATCCATCCATATGTCTGGACATAGAAAGACCCCAAGATACTATGTTAAGAAAAGAAGAAGTTCATGGAACAGTGTTCACAGTAAAATCTCATTCATATTTTAAAAATTGTATACATGTATGTATGTGGGTATGTCTACACATACATATGTATATAAATGTTCACCCAGAAACATTTGGAATACTTCCAAACTATTAACAATGGTACTTCCAGGGAAAAGAGCGGAATTAGAAAAAGGAGCGTGGAAGAAGATTTTCATTTTATTATATATATGTATAATACATTGTTTTTAAAGTTACAATGAATAGGTTTTATTTTTGCAGTTTAAAAGAAATGACTTTGAAAATCCGGAAGAAAGTATCTTACAAGAAAAAAACCGTACAACCATCTTTAAAGGAGGAGTTGTGCACCAAGGTGTAGTGATTCTGCCCTCTACTCTTTATTCACTAACCTGGTAAAGAATTATAGAATGTGAAGGTTGAAAAAAAAAAAAAGAGTAATAGGGCGAATTTGTAATTGAAGTGTAACCAGATATGTAGATTAGAGGTTGCAGGGCTCACAACGCGCAAAATACATGGAGGAGAGGTTTCTGTCTCCATGGCAACACTGCCAGCACTGAAGAGAAAGCATGAAAGGAATCTTTTTTTTCTCAGGGAGAAGTGCATGAAGTGTGTGCTAATTTACTGAGCATCAGATGTACCTCTGATTGTTCATCCTGAGGAGGACTTTCTTTTTTTTAATGCTCCATCATGAAATCCACCACTGAGTTGGAATGGCAAAAGCCAAAATGAAGTTTCTGCCTAGGTGGTCAGTCCCTGCAGCAGGAAGGGCGTCTCAAGGTCAGCCAGTCAGCTCTGGCCCTGGGAGTCCATGTACAAGGCCAGAACAGCACTATGATATTCCACTCCATGTCTGGGTCTGCGGCACACCGTTTTGTCTTGAGTGTGCTCTTTTACCTCTAAAAATGCCAGCGTGACATGATAGATGCTTAAAGAAGTTACCTGAAATTCAGTATTTTTTGGCTAACATGTAATCCTTCGTTGTGCCATCAAGGACAACCTTGAAAAATTATTAGCTGTCAACTCAGTTAAGGTTATTTTTTTCCTTCTCTTTCAGACATCTCGAGATCTGGCATGTTTTATACAGTTTGAAAATGTCAACATCTACTATGGGATTCAGTGTAAAATGAAATATAAAGCACCCACTGACTACTGCTTTGTTTTAAAGGTATGTCATAAGAAGTCCTTGATTTAGATTTGTGAGCAATTCGAGTTAATATTTCCTATTAAGGGAAAAAAATGTTAAATGTCATATAATAAATCACAAGTGTACCATAATAATTTTTTCATTTTAAGCCAAAATAGGAAAGGTGGAAGCATTTCTACCCTCAGTTCCTGTTTCTGAATCTAAAACTCTATAATGAATCTGTCCAGGCTTGAAAACTCTCCATTTTGAACAAATCTGATTTACAGTTTTTCAGTTCTTTATTGGACCATAATTCTGCTGTAAGAAGTTTTTAGAAATTAGGAACTTCACAAGATTTCCTAGAAAAATAGAGAAAATACAAAAAATAGGGGAAAAAACATCTTTGTCTAAAAATAGAATTACTGGGTCTTGAAACTTTTTAAGGTGTATATTATCAAAAGGCAATTATCAGGTGTTTGGTGAGGTTTACATTAGCACCATATTTTGGAAGGTTGGCAAAAATAACTGTTTTCTGCCAAATGAACAACTGACTCCTAGAAATGGATTCAGGGAATTTACATAGCTGTTCTGACCATACCGTTGCCTCAAACACCATAAATTCCTTTCCCTTCTCAGCCCCTCAATCACGTCTCACACCAGAGAGTGCTGAGTATCTAATTCATAAGTATGGCGCAAGGCTGTGTGCAGAGTTTCTCCTGACAGTCAGGTTCCTCACGTTCCATCTGGGATGGAAGTCTGTGGAGCAGGTGTTGATAAGACCAGGTTCCTGGTGAGATCCTTTTGTAGGTCAGCCACCCACCCGCCCCCCAAGGAAGAACCCCATCACCATGTTTCTAGAAATGTATGCTGCCAGACTCCACGTGCGTGCCCATGTACTCCATAGCAAAGCTGACACTCTCCTAAGGAAGTGGTTCGAAGTCTATACTGTAGGTTTACATCATTTTCGTAAGTGGAGGACAGCACTTAACATTTAATGTGTATGTATTGCACGGTGCACTGGGTGTTATACGCAAATAATGAATCGTGGAACATTGCATCAAAAACTGGGGATGTACTGTATGGTGACTAACAAAATAAAAATTATAAAAAAAAATTTAATGTGTATAGCAAACTTATTCTTTGTCCAGGACCACATCATTAGAGATGACTGTGTACCCACTCTGTCATTTCAGAGGTGTCCACACTAATGTGGCATTGTCATGTATCTGTTACTACAGGAGTTGGGTGTCCCCTAGACCAAAACAGTCCCAAAACCCTGATTGACTGCAGACAGCCTGGGCATTCATCCATTCATTCATTTACTCCATATTGATTGAATGCCCCCTCCCTGCTAGGTGCTAGGAATACAGAAGTAAACCAAACTTAAAATAATCCCTGTTTTCATGGAGTTTATATTCAGTGTGAGGGAAATGGCAATAAACAAACAAAAAAAATGTGATATCAGGTAATGCTAGGGTTCTGGATAAATATGAAGCAGGGTAGGGGACAGAGTGTGCCAGGACCAGGGCTTCTTTAAATGGGTTGGTCAGGGAAACAGTCTCTGAGGGAATGACATGTAACAAAAGATGTGAGTAAAGTGAGGAAGGAAGAAATACCCAGGGAAGAGCATTCCAGAAACAAGAACAGCAAGTGCAAAGGCCCTGAGGTAGGGGCCCATTTGGGTCAGAAGGAAGAGAGATGAGGAGAATGTCCTGCCTACTTCAGGTTCCCACATCCTCTTTTCTCCTGGCATAGACAGGGCAGTGAGAATAATGACAAACACTTACTTAGCATCTATAATGCAATGTTTTAAGCACTTTACATACATTAACACATTTAATCCTCTTACCAACCTTTTGAGGTAAGAGCCACAATTCTCCCCAAAATATAGATGTGGAAACTGAGCACAGAGACTCCCCAACCAGCAAGTGGCTGAACCAGGATAAGAAACCAGCCAGTAGGTGCACCTGGGTTAAGCATCTGACTCTCGATTTCAGCTCAGGTCTTGATCTTAGGGTCATGAATTTAAGCCTACATTGGGCTCCATGCTGGCTGTGGAGCCTACTTAAAGAAAGCAGCCAGGTGGTGGCTCAGGGGCCCCTCTCAAGACTGCTATTTGCTAGGATGCAAAATCTCTGCCCTGCGCCACCCCTGCCACCAGCTGGCCTGAACTGTGTCTTCATTGTGTTCCTCTGACTCCACGGCCCTTGTTTGGAATTCTGAGACCCTGAGAAATTACCAGACCAGAGACCCTCATTTCCAAGTGTGCATTCCAGTGCCCACATCTCTTTAGCAGGGAGAAGATTTTGAAGGAGGTTCTGAAATGCTGGTCAGTAACTGGCTTACTTAGACTCACGGTAGAAATACAAGTTCCAAATCCCTGGACCCACTGACTCAAAACACTTAAGGATGGGGCCCAGGAATCTTTGCTTTCCCTAAGCACAGCCAAGTTTTACACTCAGAGCATTAGAATGTGTCCTACCTCTAAGCATCCACAGTCTGGGCTTAGCTGGTAATAGAATACACTTTAAAGTGGACAATTGGAATGACAGTTGTCAGGAGGGAACAGAGGTTCCAACCCCAGGGCTGGGGCCCAGAGGCTAAAGCAAGGATGTCTGGGGAGAGAAAGACAAGATCCCAGACCCAGAGGTTCCCAGGATGAGGTTTAGACACAGCGAGCGGGACAGGAACTCAGTTTCTTATGCCAACTCACAAGTTTGGAAGTAGGTCCTGGAATCATGGTTTGAATGATCTGACCTGGGTTGCTGGTTACCCTGGGCTGCACCAAGGTGTCCGTAGGGTTGGTTCCTTTTGGAGGGCTCTGAGGGAAAAATCTGTTCCATGCTTCTCTCCTAGCTTCTGTCAATTTCCAGAAATCCTTGGCATTCCTTGTCTTATAGCTGCATAACGACAATCTCTGCCTCTATATCACATGCCCTCCACTCTCTGCTTGTCTGTGTTTCTTCTCTTCCCACAAGGACACCAGTCATATTGGATTAAGGCCCACCCTAATCAAAGCATGTCCTCATCTTAACTAGATTATGTCTACAAAGATCCTATTTACAATAAGGTCACTTTCACAGGTACCAGCGGTTAGGACTACAACATATCTTTAGAGGGGACACAGTTAAACCCATAATACACACCTACTCTTAAACTAGAAATAGAGAAATCATCCCGGAAGTCCCTTCTGTTCCCTTTCTTGTCCAGTCCATCATCAAGCTCTGATTTTCCATCAGAGACATCTCTCATCCAGCCCTCTCTGTCTGTCCTTCCTCCTCACTCCAGGCCCATCTTCAACATAACTGCCGGTTGCTGCCTATATCCCTCTGCTTTTCTGAAATGTCTGATGCCTACAGGACAATGTCCAGATGCTAGCTTGACACCATGCCCTGGACTCTGACTCCAGCTCATTTTCTGCCTCTCCTTTTCATGGCTCCCAGACCTTAACCACACAGAATTTCTAGATGTGCCTCAGATGGGATTGAGTGATAGAATACACTTCTTCCAAAGAGCCTTTCTCATTCTGTTTTCAAACTTTTACTATGAATTTCACCACGTCATAGGGTAATCATATATTTGTTGACATATGTCTCCTCCAGCAACATCCCCAGCCACCACTTCCTAATTATGGTGTGAGCCTCTTACTCATCCTTAATTAATGAGGGGTATATTTCTTAGCACCCCAAGGTATTTGGTGAATTTGCAGGTCCTTAGTTCAGCCACTCCTTCGGCCTTTGGCTTAATCTTTCTCGACCCAGTTTTCTCATTTGTAACACATAGTTACCCCAGTTTAGAGGATCTGTAAGATCCTTTTTAACAGCAGTGTTCTGCAGTTGCCCTGCCCCTTGTGCACTGCGCTGCATGAAAGAGCTTCTCTCTTTCAGGAACAATCCAACCAATTGCACAAGAGTCTGGCCAGTGGTACTGAACCAGCAGTTTTTTTTTCTTAAACCCCTTTGCAAATAATTTTTCAGTAAAAGGCTCAGTTAGGGAGGAAACCCGTTGGCAAGGCCGTAAGCCATGACTGGAAAACAAGCACAGTGACTTGGTGTGTGACGTCCCGGGAGCCAGAAAGGAGCCTTGTGCCCACTAGATAACTCATCTTAAAACCATCAAATCTGAGTATTGCATGCAACCTCGGAGGTCATCGGATGCTGACTCTCCCGTGTACATTTGTAGTATGCGTGTAGCGTAAGCAAGTCAGTGAGAATGAACCAAGTTCTGTATGTTTATGTCATCGTCATAGGAGGAGCCATTGTTAGAACTCAAGTTCAAGAGTTCTTGCCTCTGTTTTATCCTCAAGCCCCATTATATTCAATGGAATAACCACATTTTACTCTATTTGGATAAATAACATACTTAAGAAATCATTTATTGTGCTGTTTAAGTGGGTACCTCTACACTTCATTGCAAGCACAATGTGACGTGTAGTCTGCTGTTAGAAACCTGGCTCTCATGAGGCATGAACCAAAACACAAACGAAAAATATTTTAATATACCAAGCCCAAGGTAACAATGTTAACTTTTAAAATTTCTCAGGAAAAAAAATATAACAACTGCTTTCTAAGAAAAATGATAAGCATTAAGTCGCTGAAGGGACCCAAGTTTGCCCCTTTTACATGACCGTCAACGAGAATGCTGTTGCAAGTTAGGGAGCTGTGTTTCTGGTACTGAAAGCCAAGAACTTTGGTTTGGCTTTGCAGGTTTTATTGTTGGAGGGAGTGCTGCAGGCATTTGTGGAATGTTACATTCTATCCAGGAAATAAGTCACTTGTCATCAATATGACCTTCCAGTTAATTAATGTTACAAATCCACTTTTGTTGTTGGGCCACATTATCTGAGTTGATGGAGAGTTTCCATTTTAAAGGCCTCCACAGAGGATGATCATTGGGGTTACATTTATAATAAAGCTAAAATCTAACATTCAGAATTAATGAGGAAGCATTGAACCCCAGTAATGGGGGAAATGTGCAGCAGCCACTCAGAAGTATATGCTGCCATCTGACGGCCAGAATGGAAAACTACGGCAACACTGGGGAGCCCAATGGTGTCACCTTGGGGGGGGGGAACCTAAGAGCATTCTTCAAGTGATACGGATGCAAATTCTCAGAGCCGAAGGACCTTAACAAAGGGAATGGTCCCTTTACGGAGAAAAGTATGAAGGTGGTCTTTCCTCAACTGGGCCAAAAGGCCAAAAGGAAGAATTCTTTACAATTTCTGAATTTTTCTGTGGTATCTTTAAAGTTTGGAATTATTTTGGAATTAATATAAATACAGAAATTCTAGGTAGAAGGACAAGAGACCCCCAAGATTCTAGGGGACGATGGCATAAAAAATATACGGTAACTTCTCGGGGCCTCAGTTTTCTCATTTGTAAAACCAAAACTTACTAACCTCTCATCAAGCTCTTAGAGTCTGTAGGGGTCTTATCCTTTCTGGGCAATGACAGCAGTGCCACTGAGTTGTGGGAAAGATCAGCAGGGTGACTAGTCCAGATGCCTCTTCTCAGATTCAAACTGACGTTCAGAGGCACAATGCCTTTGACTTAGATCAGCTTTGAAAATAGCCATTTCCTTGACCGTCAGTGACGAAGCCAAAAGCAAAAGTGAAGGGGAGAGGTCTGTGTGATACTCTAAGAGAGGAACTGACAGCTGCCCCAGAAGACAGCTTCCCACTCTCTTGGCATTCCATTTTACTACCAGTTTGTCCCCATTCTGTCAGGATTACCAAACTCCTCTGAGAGGTGCAGACAGAAGAGTTGGTCTTACACACACACACATGAACACACAATGGTTATGGTTGTGATTATTTTTCTATATAATAAAACTTATTAAAAATGATCATGACCCAGAGTGCCTGGGTGTCTCAGGCAGTTAAGCCTCCGACCCTTGTTTTCAGCTCAGGTCATGATCTCAGGATCCTGGGATGGAACCCCGCCTGGGGCTCCACACTCAGCCGGGAGTCTGCTGCTCTGCCTTTCTCTCCCTCTCCCTCTGCCCTTCCCCCCACTTATGTGTGCTCTCTCTCAAAGAAATAAATAAATCTTTTTTAAAAAAATGATAACGACCCATGAAAATTCACGTGGCACTTAGAATCTAGATTTTGTTGCCTGCCCCTCACCTTGTAGCCATAAGACTTCTGGCTGAACAAAAATGTTGCTCTTGTTTATTTTCTTCAACAAGTATTTACACCTCTGTACCAGAATACAGATCGTGCGCCAGGCTAGTGCTAAGCCCTGCGGGTCTTCAGCACTGAATGACAAACATGGTCCCCACCCTCACGGAGCACACAGTCTATTGGAGACAGACACACACAACAGAAATTACAAGGGCAATGAGGATTAAAAAAGAGGGGCCCAGGACGATCTGATGACCAGGGACCGGTGTCTCTCTCTCCTCTTCATGCCTGCCGGTATCCCTGCTCTCTCTGACTGTGAGATCCTGGAAGGCCCGGATCCTAGTGCAGCACCTCAAGCCATTGCCACATGAGAATAGACAGAATATTCCTTCTCTGGGCCATCCCTCCAGAGGCCAAAATGGCCAGTTTGGGTAGGAGAAGACAATTAAGAATAGGTAAAACCCTGAATTCCTGGTAACAGAAATACCCCTGGGTCTGACTGGGAGTCACGGAGCATTAATTCTGTGACATAAGAATTACATCAGGTAAGGTCTCTTATCTGACAAATGGAGACACAATTCGGATTTCTAGTGGGAAAGGAGACATGGTGTATGTGAAGGCTTTCAAAGGGTAAAAAAGCAGAAGAGAAAATTATTATTGATCATATAGTAAGAAATGCTTATGATAAATCATGTCACAGGTTTCTTAAATCCTTTCAAAATTTAGTCCATTTAAAAGTACCCCTGTTCCTCATGAGGTCGAGCCCTGCGTTGGGCTCCACTTTTAGCAGGGAGCAGGTAGTGGGGTGTCTGCTTGAGATTCTCTCTCCCCCTCCCTCTGCCCCTCAACTCTTTCTCTCTACCTCTCAAAATTAAATAAATAAAATATTTTTAAAATAATAAAATAAACATAAAAAAATAAAAGTGCTCCTATTCCTAATCCTAAAATTGCTACCAGCAATTTTCCACCATCTCAGGAAATCACATACATTATTAAGTTAAAAAAAAATTGAAAGATGTTAATAAATAAAGAGTTTATAAATGGTCTTTGAAATTACTTTTTTCTAGCATCCCCAAATTCAGAAGGAGTCCCAGTATATCAAATATCTCTGCTGTGACGACGCAAGAACCCTAAACCAATGGGTCATGGGAATAAGGATTGCCAAGGTGAGAGAGCATTTGGACCCACCCTGTCTTGAGCTGCGTGCCAGCGTCCTGACCTGGGTGCAGTCTCTGTGCTACTTGGAAATGGCTTACCCATCCTGATGGGTCGGTGCTTCAGGTGCTGTCTTACTTACTTGCCCACAGGGTTTTTTTAATAGGTGAGAGTGATAGAAACATGACCTCTCCAACGACCTGAGAATCAAGGGTTTACTCTCCCATGAGACTTCTCAGATCTTTATTTACTCGTGGAGAGCTTTGCATATGTAGTATGTAATTAAGAAACACAACACATAACCTGTGGTAGATTTACGTGAAGACCTACGTAATCAGAACTGGGTGGCAAAAGCCCTCCTCTAACATCTAGGTAAAAGTATTAAGTGACTCTGCTTTTCTGGAAAATCACTTAACATGAGAAAACAATCTAGGGATTTTTTATTGAAATATACTTTAAAAACAACTCAGGAAAGAAGTAAAAAGTAGTTATAAAGTACTTTTTTTCCTCAATATGTATATGGCAATTGGGTGCAGAATTTGGGATAAATGGATTTCTTTCTTGGTTCTTTTGTGTTCTCTCCCCAGTACGGAAAGACTCTCTATGATAACTATCAGCGAGCTATGGAGAGGGCCGGGCTCGCCTCCCGGTGGTCAAACCTGGGCACTGTCAACGCGGCTCCGCCAGCCCCATCCTCTACAGGTACGGTGCAAAGAGGAAATCCTCATGCTTGCTCAAAGCTCAGAGTTCATGTGCAGACTTAGCCAACACGTTTTATAAAAATGGAACTTTGTTGGCTCAAGATCTCCACACACACACACCTGTATCTATTTCTTTAGAAGTGATTCTTAGCAAGGCTTCAACCACTTTTCTCATGATATGCTTGTGGATTAGAGAACGATCACCGGTGTAGGGTGAGCTGGTCAAGTACCATGTCTCATCAGAGTATCAAGGCGACATTTGTTCAAAGCTCCGTTAGCACCCAGTAGACAGCCCACACAAAGGACGAGATCATTCCCTGCTGTTTTGCCTCATGGTATCATGGCCAGAGCCTCGTACCCAACCCTGGACATCACCTTCTGTGGTAACATAACAGCTTCTTGTTTGTGTTTTTGAGGAGGACACAACATTGAGAGAGGAAGTGGGTACAGGCATCATTTTACATAGACTATTTCTGGTTCTTACACCATCCCTGCGAAGTATAGATTATTATCCACACTCTACAGCTGAGGAAGTTCTGAAGCTGGGATAAGTGTCTAGTGCCTTCTCTGTGGCTGAGCTGTAATTCAAACACATTGTCTTTATGATAAATAATGGTTGAAAGAAAAGGAACCATTTACATCAGGAAAGTTCTGGTCGTTGTCCTTCAGTGTTAGAGAATGGTCATATCAAAGGCCAGTATATATGTTCTTTGCAGCTCAAAGGGTAAAAGCAGCTTGAAAGTGTAGAAGGTACAATACAGCAGATTTGACCCCACATTTAAAGATATTTTCATTAGATGTGTCCAGTCTGGCTGCTCTGTGTACAGTGAGTTTCTGGAAGTGTTTATGCCGAATAAAACTGTTTTCTGCAAAGCACTTAACCACGATTTGTAGTTATTTTATGTATTCATGATCGTGTTTGGTGCCTGTTTTCTCCACTGGACTCTAAGTCTCCAAAGAACAAAGGACCACTTCACCACGTTGCACATTGTGTTCCCAGAGTTTCCAAGTCTGGCAGATAGTAAATATTTATTGAGTTACTAAATAAAGGGTTGCTGAGGTTGGTTGGGAGTTGGGTTTCCTAATTCTATCAGTCTTCAGCTTGGGAGTGAAACACCACTTGGAGTTCTTGGCTGTCAAGTTTCCCCTTCTTAAAATGGAGTCACTGTTCGGGATGAGGCATCCTGAGACCATCTCCCCCAGGCGCACGGCCTCTTTTCCAGTAAAGGCTCCTGAGTTATTTCTGAGGCAGATCCTGTGGCCTCAGGTCTTACTCACTGCAGGTGAGCCTATAAGGCTCTAAGTCCTTTGATTCAAGGGAACACTAAGATGAGTTTCCTTTCCAAAGAATGTTTTCTTCTGAGCATTTTTCTCTGAAATTGGGATCACTTGCTTTAGCAGATAGCTCTGTTTCTTACCAGCTAATGATTCTAGTTATTTTTCGCAAGCATTGGCGTATCAGCCATTTCCCAGAATGAAGCAACTTGTGTATTGTATACTGACAATCATCTTGTTACCCAGACAGGTTTCTTAGCCTGGCTCTGGCTGAGTGAGGTATCGGTCAGGAAGTTGGGGTTTTGTGGTCAGCGGCCAGGAAGAGCCATATCCAGTCAGGTGCTCAGAGGATCATCTTTGACATCAGCTGTTCGTTCAAATCATTCGGATCACAAACTGTCTCTGTGGTTCAGTAAGAAATATATCTGGTCTTTGGCCTCAGTTCCTGACATAGCCTCAAGAGCCCAAGGAATTTCCTGAGGTGACTCATGGTGGACCCCTTGGTAGCTTTAGAATGGAGGTTGGTCACCACAGAGCTCGGGACATCACCCACAACTGGGCCTTTAATACTGCCTATTGATCTTACTTCAGTTCTCTAGACTAGCAGTTCTCAGCCAAGGGTGACCTTGCCCCCTAGGGAAGATTTGGCAATGTCTAGAAACAATTTTGGTTGTCACGCCTTGGGGGAAATGTTTATGACATCTAAAGGGTAGAGGCTAGGGATGCTCCCTGTTCTAAAATGCACAGGACAGCCCCCCCACACAACAAAAAATTTTCCAGTCCCAGATGTCAGTAAGGTTGAGAAAACCTATTCCTGTCAATGTAATTCCTAGTTTTCTCACGGTCTCAATGTTCTTCATTCTCCTCAGACTTCCAAACTCCAAATCCTTCACTCTCAGCAGAGAAAATGGAACTATCAAATGGGAACTCTTTTGACTTCCCACCACCAAACCCAACAACTTCCCTGCATCGGCACCCATCCTAGCCTGCATCCATTATGTCACCTCCCAACAAGGGCCAGTCCTTCCATGCGTGCTCTGGTTCCCTACTCCAACACCAGTATCACTGCAGTATCACTCTGATGCCCACCACTGGAGTTAGCTCAGACCCCACAGGCCAAGGGCACCATTCCCAACAAGGCTGCCTTCTTCAGTTGCCAGCCATACTTCTGACCTACTGGCTATAATTTTAGAGGTTCCCACTACCCCTTCAGCTTCAGCAGTTCACTAGAATAACTCACAGAACTCAGGAAAGTGCTATCCTTATTATTATAATTTTATTATAAATGATACATATCAGGAGCAGCCAAATAAAAAGACACACAGAGTGAGGTCTAGGAGGGTCCTGCCTGCAGAGCTGCTTTGTCCTCTCCTTGACCACATGATTGATTTCAGTGCCTCCACCGAGGTTGGGTTAGCTCAAAGCCCCCAACCCTCTAATCACCTGTTAGTGTTCCTGATAGCCAACCCACATCCCAAGCCATCTTGTCAGCATAAACTCAGATGTGATCCTAGGAGTTCATTGAATAGCAAAGACATTCCAATCACCTGGGAAACACCAAGGGTTTTAAAAGTTCTGTGCCAGGAACCCAGGACAAAGACTGGACAGATGCTTTATTATACCATCCTCTTCTGCTCTACTGGGTCCTTCTCATCAACACTGCTCCCTTCTTCAAGCAAGTAAGTTTTAAAACCCTCCTATGACTCCACATCTCCCTATAGCTACTGCCCCCCCAACAACCAAACTATTCTAAAGGGTGGACCACATATGCTGCCTCCACTTTTCTACCCTCACTCACTCTTCCACCCATTTCAGGCAAGCTTCTGCCTCTAATACCCCATGGAGAAGGCTCTTGCCAATCCCACCAGTGGCCTCCGTGTTACTAAATGCAGGTATTATAAACCCGTCTTCTTATCTGATGTTTCAGCAGCATCAACACGATTGACCACTCCTCCCTGAAACAGTCTCGTCTATTGGCTTTCCAAATACCACACGCTCCGAATCTTCCATCCCACCCTCAACTTCTCTGCTCACTCTTTTCTAACCTCCCTCCCTATGCCACCTTACATTGCCCACAACCCAGTCAATCCTAATCCTGTTCTCATGTTATACTGTCTCTCTAAGTGGTCTAAATCTGCTCCCGGCACCATCTGTGTGCTGATCACCCACAAATATATAAATCCAACCCAGACTTCTCTGTTGACCTCCAAAACCATGTATCCAACTGTCTGCTCAGTGGCTCCACTTGGATACATCAGACTCAATATCTGTAATACTGACTCATCATCTTACCCTCCAGACCTGCTCTTCCATTGTTGTTCTCAAGTTTCTGTAAATAAGAATCATCATCTGCCCAGTTGCTCATGCAGGACACATGCAAGAAAAGCTCACTCATGCCCAAATCCAATCACCCCCAAATCCTGTTGATTCTACCTTCTAAATATTGGTCAAATTTGTACAGGTGTATTTATCTCCGTTCCCATCAAACCCAAGCTGCCATGATCTTTCACTTGGCCTCTAGTGATGGTGGTGGTGTACGAGCTCAACTCCCTACATTTGCGGACTTCTCTCCCTCCCTGAGTCACCTTTCTAAATGTAAATGTGATTTCTCCCCTACGGGTAACATTTCAGAAGCTTCCCACTGCCCTTGGACAAAGTCCCAAATCCTTAGCAAGGCCAACCAAGCCTGCATAATAGGAGCCTTGCCCAGCTCTGCTGCCTCTTTCCCCACCTGTGTCTTCCTGTTCCCGGCTAGTGGGCCACTTGTTTTTCCTAGTTCTTCAAAGCCCCAAACACCTTCTTTTCTTAAGGGCTTCAGATGCTGTTCCCTCTGTGATATTTTTTCTTTCATGAGGCTAATTCCTTCCTATCCTCAGGTCTACAATGAATTGTCCTTTATAAGCCAGTCATAATTAATAACCTGTTTGATTAGTTTAGAACTGTTTTCTCCTCTGGACATTGAAGGAAATCATAAGGTGTTTCTGCTATGTTTTCCCAACTGAAAAAACAGGGAGGCATTGTTCTGTATCCAAAGTGCTTAACAAGTAATTTTTTCTTGGTAAATGACAGCTTTTTTCTTTTTCACATTAGAGAAGAGCCATAGACGGGATTTTTTTAGC
Organism: Ursus maritimus; assembly: GCF_017311325.1. NCBI lineage: Eukaryota > Metazoa > Chordata > Mammalia > Carnivora > Ursidae > Ursus > Ursus maritimus. The sequence goes on from NW_024425675.1 coordinate 10,430,658, forward strand.
ACTTATTAAATCAATTTGACTTTAGCAACTGTTTTTAGTCAGGACTCTTCACTTGGCAGTTGACAGAAATCCAACTCAGTTTGTTTTAAGCAACAAAGAGTGGGGGGGGGAGATTTATTAAGGCACAAAACTTAGGAGGTCCAGGGTAAGTTGCTTTCAGGCACAGCAGGATCCAGGTGTGTAAGTGATGTCATCAAGATACGGTTTCTTTCTTAGGCACTATCCCCATAAGGTGGCAGCCAGTGATTCTCTAGGCTTATGTTTTTCGCACAGCTAGAAATATTAGTGCAAATAGAATGCCCCATCTCTGAAAAAGCTCTGGGAGGGCTCTGTTTTGTGCCCATTCCTAACAATCTCACTGTGCCCGAGAGGTTGCTACCCTCTGACTTGCCAGGTCAAGTGGGAGGATTGGCCTTTCACAAACCATGTGAGTTAAGAATGAGGGGCGTGGGGTTTGGTCCTCTTTTCAGAATACACTTGAGTCCTGTAAAGCATTTGGGGCTCATATTTGTTTAATCAACTTCCAACCCCTAATTCGTCTGAGAACTGCTAAAGAGACAGTGGGAGAGACTATATTGCTACTTGATGGCTGGGACTGTTAATACAGTGAGCCCAGACAACCTAGATCCCAAGTCAGGAGCACCTACAGAATTTATGGGTTATGTGGGTACCCATGGGTTGTCCCAGGATGGGGCAGAGAGCCCACGGAAACGATTGGATTTCCCGGTACATGGGAAGACAGCAGCTTGGAGCATTCAGGATATTATTATTTGTTTGTTCTCACAGACAGATTAAAGACCAGGACATCCTAGTTAACATAAAAACACACACGGTGTGGGTGAGAAATCAGCCTGTGTATGTGTTTAGACAAAAGAAGCAAAAACAAACTACAATTTGTGCCCTTCAGAGGAATTTCCCCCAATGGTCTTCAGGATTCAGCTTCAGTTTCTGTTCGCTTTGTACAAAGGTGTTTATATATAAAGAAAGGATTTGAATACATGTAAGAAAATCTTAAGTATAAACATCCTAGGGCTTTGAGATGTTTAGACCTGTTGCTTCCTGACCTCCAGAGCAAAGCTATGGCTAATTAGAGACGTTTAATAAGCCTTAGAGCTAGAGAAATGCACATTTACGGGGCACATCAGTATGTCCTGGCAGCGCTGCGTGGGGTGCTGAGGAGGGCAAGCCAAGGTCCGCTCAGAACAGAGATGGCTGTCCTTGCCAAATGAGGAATGTGGATTTTATAATAAAAAACTGGCAGTAGAGAAAATGGTTATAGCCTGTTCCGATATTTCACCTGCACAAATCAACACAAATATCTTTTTTATTCTGAAGTCGTTTCAAACACGCAGAAAAGGTGCAAGAATAGTACAAGGAACCCTTTCCCCAGATCACCAGTAGTGAGTGTTTGTCCTATTGGCCTTATCATTTCTCTCTCAGACTCCCACTTCTCTATATGTGATCCACACACATGTTTTTTCCAAACCACTTGAGAGTAGACTGACTACCCCTCCGTCTTCCCTTCGTGGTTCCTAAAATCAAGGCTATTCTCTTACCAACTGTGGTACAGTTATCAAATCTAGGAAATGTAATATTAATATTATCGAAAGCACAGTCGTGTTCCAGTTTTCCCAGTTGTGTCAGTGGTGCCTGCGCTAGCAGCGTGTTTCCTGGCACAGGTCCCCCCGAGGATGGTGTATAGCATTTACTTACCATGGCTCCTTAGTTCCCTTTCGTCTGGAACGTTCCCCCAGCCTTTCTCTATCAGGACATTAACAGTTTTTTAAGAATAAGGGTCATTTATTTTACAGAACACTCCTCAGTTTGGATGTGTCTGATGTTTCCTTATGATTCGTTTCAGGTAGTGCATTTTTGGAGGGAATCCTGCACGAGGGCTGCGTGTCCTCCTCAGGGTATCACGATCGGAGGCATACGATGTCTGTTTGCCCCTCATTGAAAACATTCATTTTGACCACTTGGTTAATGTGTTGTCTGATTTCTCTCCTGTACAGATTTTTCATCTGGTATTTAATAATTTGTGGAGAGATACTTTGAAGCCCTGTTAATATCCTATTCCTCATCAAACACTCCCTTCTTCCCAATCTCAACTTCTAAACAGCCTTCTTTGAGTTGTTATGTAGATGAATGGGTTTCTCAAACTATTGGGAAAATATTTGAAGAAGCAAGCAAGCGGTCATGTCATAAATATTTGACAGAACTGCTGGCACGAAGCATAGCTTAGTCTCTGAGTTCACTCAGTGAGAAGACCTCTTGTCATCGTGGGCCAGGTGGAAGTTCGGTCATTGGAGAAATGGCTTTCATGTGTGGAGAGATGGCCATTCTTTCCAGGATGTTCTCTAAGGAGCAACAGAGATCCACATACATCTGAAGAAACCTAACAGATTCCCTCAAAACTGTGAAACCTCAGTTAGTCTCACTTTTGTGACAAACGGTAAATTAAAAGGCAGGAAAATAAAATAAGTGCTTATCAGAACTTTCTGGAAGAAAATCTATTCCAGGGTATCTCAAGGGTCTGCACATGTTGCTCAGTCCCCTCTGTCTATTATTTTTGGGCCCATAGTACGTTTTGTTGAGAAATAATGTTCGAAAGTTGTTCCTGTACACAGCACAGTATGAAACTAGAAACATACGTTTCAGAAAAATCTTCAACAACAGGAATTTTTTAAACATTTTTTCAAAGTATAGTCTCCACTTATCAAAAAGCTTTTGAGGGGCACCTGGGTAGCTCAATCAGTTAAGTGTCTGACTTTTTTTTTTTTTTAAGATTTTATTTATTCATTTGACAGAGAGACAGCCAGCAAGAGAGGGAACACAAGCAAGGGGAGTGGGAGAGGGAGAAGCAGGCTTCCCATAGGAACAGGGAGTCCAATGCTTGGATCGATCCCAGGACTCTGGGATCACACCCTGAGCCAAGGCAGACGCTTAACGACTGAGCCACCCAGGCGCCCCATAAGTGTCCGACTTTTGATTCTGGCTCAGGTCATGATCTCAGGGTTTTTTAGATCAAGCCTGGTGTAGAGCTCTGGGCTGGGTGTAGAGCCTGCTTAAGATTCTCTCTCTGCCCCTCCCTCCCTACTCTTCCTCTCTAAACAAAAACAAACAAACAAAGTCTTTTGAAAGCAGAACATACTATGCTCTAGGCCCCTAGTTAATTCAGATGTCGTAGCCTATATAAAGCATTCACTTTTCCGAACCTTTGCTGAATCCCATGAAGTACTGCCATAGAACCTCAGACTTTCTGTTAAGGCCTATGTACCTATGACTCCTTGTCTTTTGCTTTGGAAATATAGAAACTACTGTATGTTTTTAGATGAACTTGCAAGAATGTTGACTATGCCCTACCCACCCTTCTTTTCTTTCTTCCCCCTTCTCAGGACTTAAAACAGGCACCACCCAGGCCAATGGTCAGATTCCCCAGGCTGCACATTCTGTAAGTGCTGTTCTCGAAGAAGCCCAGAGGCATGCAGAAACAACTCAGGTAAGGCCACAGAGTAACTGGCATCCTTCTCAGCCTGTCTCCGGTAAGCCCATATACTAAACCATTAGCAGTGTCCAATAACTGTTCCTCTAAAAAGAGAAAATCTAGTTCCAGCAACTGAGAAGTCACTATAATTTCATTTAGATAATTACCTTTTCTTTTTCAACTTAGAGTTATACAGGCTAGAATGAAAAGTTAAAGCCAACTGTTAACACATTGCTCCAGAAAAATGTAAGAATTTTTTTTGAATACTGATGCCTGGTAAATATTTTTAATTCAGCTACATTGATTTTGGCTGAAGGGACCTTCTTGGTTTAAGCAAGTGGTTTTAGCATTCTGAAAGTGGACCCTGAGTTTTAAGCCCTTGGGATTTTTACTTATCTTTTTCTGAATAAATTAGAGCATCCAGTTAGAAGCCCTATAGTAAATGCTAGCTAAGCCCCAAAACCAGATTAGAAGACTACTAAAAATGTTCTATTAGAAAATATGCATTTTATATTTTTCTGTTAACATTCTACATATATCCTCAGAGTGATGGAGAAGAAAACACATTTTAAAATCATAGCCAAATTGATATAACATCCTCCATAACTTTTTTTTTCAGTAGAGAAGATTAATGATTTATTTAATCTGAAAACTGTAGCTTAAAGTTGTAATCTAGTTACTAGTTTAATTGGTAACATCTCAACAGACTATTCTGTTGAATATCTTCCACATGTGATTCAAACAGCCATGAAAAATTTTACCTTCCCTTATTTTTCACTTTATTCCCCCCTTTCATTTTGTCCATCAGCCAGTGGTGGGAACAATTAAATCTTGTATTTATTTAAATTGTTATAATTTTGGAAAACTGTTGTCGAGCATTAAAAGTTGTGTTTCTCTAATATTCTCATGAGCTTCTCGAGTCTGACATCAGGCACTGTACCTTCAGCTCTAATTATTTCTATGGTTCCTGTAATGCCAACTGAAAAGAAACACTCGAAAATGCTGAAAACAACAAAAGGATCCCAAAATAGAAATCACTTCGTTTTGTGTGAACATCAATTCCCAAACTTCCTTTTCAGAATTTTTTTTAAGGACATCACTAGTCAACTAGCTTATCATGCCAAGCAAATAAACTAAATAAAATAGAAAATCATAAGGCACTTTGTAGGAAAACAAACAAACAAACATAACTTCTAAATTTAATCGTCAGTGGTAAAAGGTTGTTAAGCAAAAGGAAAAAAATGGAAGCCTGATAAATTGTAAATTGCAATGATAACTAGAACTAAAACAGAGGGTTTCAGCTAAGCTGCCTGAAATTCCTGTAGAAGTTGCATTGTATAAATGTAATTTACTATTATTATGTATTCCACTGTTGGCAGAAAAAGGACTGTGCCTCTCTTAGCCTTTGGCCAAGTCTGGTGTTCTGTTTTCCACCAGTAGTAGCACGGGCAGCATGATTTTACTCTATAGAACCCAGCCGCACATTTAGCTCATTTGATACCATCATAACCTTGAAGCATGGATAACAACAAAGCCTGCGATGCTCGTTCTATCCCTGATTAGCCAGCTGACACTCACACGGTTAAGAAAAGGTAAATCTAAGACTGTGGACCAGGTGTGTGGATTCTTGGTCCACCCTCCACCCCCCTTGAAGTTGTCACTCCAGAAGGAGAAAAGCTTGTCATTGGCTTCTCCTTGCCAGCCCACAGTCCTGGGGAAAGGCATCTCTGTTCTCAGCACGCCAGCAATCACGCACACAAGAGAAGGCAGAACAGTTCTTTGCGAGGAGAGTTATTCTTTGTGCCCAGACTTGTACGAAGGTTACCGATAGCCTAGAGAGAACTCTTTGTTTCATTTTTCCCCTCCCTCTTCCTTGTACTAATCAAAGGAGGACCTCTAAGCCAGGAGATTTGGGGAAGGTCTGGGGAAACTTCTTAATCACCTCTCCGCCACCGGAGGTACGATACAGAAGCAAAATAATCTTAACAGACACGTGCTCCTGACAACGAAGCTTCACAACCAGTTGGGCTGAGACTAGAAAAATGTTAAGGCTGCATATGCCTGGGACCTGCGGTGTTGGCTTGTCTTGGGAACCAAGGCATGTGTGGGAATTCCAGGAGAGCCATTCTGCTGCCATTTTGAGTTTCTTTAGGCTGAGCTTAGGGTGGGTAAAGACTGAAGTAACCCGGTAACTAGCTCAACTCTGTATCACTAAAGCTCTTTCAATGCCATGGGTAAGTCCTCTCCAAGGTGGTTGGAAGGTGATACATCTAAAGTCTAAATACAATAAACACCTCGTATTCCATTTACTGAAGACACAGATTAGCGTTAAATCATGTTATTATCGGTAATAACGTTAAGGGCCATCTGGAGTCATTCTCCTCACGCAGAACAAAGGGAGCTCATGAACCACCTGTAGTCCCAGGGCCTGAGGAAGGGAGGCTCCCCCACCCCTCGGGAGGCAGACCTCACCTTTCAATGGAAATATCATGCTCTGATTGCTCTGTTGAAGGACAAGAGGCCAGTCCTTGGTAACCACCACCCAGGAGCGCCCAGGGCCCCTCAGCTTCCCAAGTCCAGCCTGCCACCGCCCCCTCCCGTGCGACGCTCTTCGGACGTCTGCGGCAGCCCGGCGACAGTCCCCAGGGCCAAGGGCCTGAGCGGCGGCTTCCCTGCCCCGCCCGACGACTCCCTGCCGCCACCCCCGCCACCGCCGCCCCTGGATGACGAAGACCTGCCTCCGCCGCCCCCCGATTTTAACGACGCGCCCCCGGACTTCGTTCCTCCCCCACCGCCGTCGTTTGCAGGGGCTGCGGGGTCTCCGTTACCGCCCCCTCCCCCGCCCCCACCTGCACCCGAGGCCGCGAAGCCGCCCCCCGCTGGCGTTAAAAGAGCTCCAGTTCCCCCAAAGAGAAAAGAGAATCCAGGACCGCCCAGCGGGGGAGGCAGCGGAGAGCAAGATTTCATGTCCGACCTCATGAAAGCTTTGCAAAAGAAAAGAGGCAACATGTCCTAAGGGAAACGGAGAAATAGCTTCTTGTGATGGGCATAAGCATTTCTAACCTCAAGTGCGTTTTTACTACTTAATTTTCGTGACATCTTGTTGATTTTCGATAAAATATTGACATATTCAGACTAGAAATGATGTAAAACGTTTCACCGTAGCTCAAATACATTCATAACCATTAACCTAACACAGAAGTTAGAGTATCTGCATAAATGTACATATCTTTCCTGCGTCTCCACTTACGTGAATTCATCTTTCCTTTCAAGATAACTAAAATGTTTTATGTTCTTTTATTTTATTATGTTCAGAAGCATCACATTAATAAAAGTTAATTTTTTTCTTGAAGATGGTATTTCTAAAAATATCAGTGTATATAAATCTATTGTGATATCGACACCATGTTATAATACACTTGACCTTTTAAAATAGCTTTGAAAGTCGTGGGCCCTTCTAAAGTGTTGTTAATCTTCGAGATATTTTCCATCTCCACCCCCATGACCTTCAGACTTTTATGAAAAAT
>NW_024425675.1:10437678-10456104 GCF_017311325.1 Ursus maritimus
AGAGGAAAAAGGAAAAAACAGGAGAGGCAGAGTGAATTCAGTTTCTTTGAGACTCATGGCTTGATTGATGGGGGTCCTGGACATCCAATGTTTTGGTTTTGGTTTTCCAATGGCCAAATAACATAGTAATGAAGAAAAGAGATATGTAGAGTTTGGGGATTCTCTGTTATTACAGTGCTGTAAGTATCCTATAAATTAAAATTTAGAGACAGGAAAAGGCAATCATTTATATTCTTTAACCTGGAATGTTTTCTCTCAGATAAATTCTATGCTCAATTTTAAAATCAATGTATCTTGAGTTCTTGTTACCCTATCTCACTTCTCTTTCAAATTGGCTTCTGGGAGTCCTTTTAGATTTTCTTAACTTTATTTCCATGGTTCTGTTTTATTTTTCTTTTTAATTGTGAAACACATCAAAATCTTTTTTTTTTTTTTTGAAGTTTAACACACAATGTTACATTAGTTTCGGGGGTACAACATTGTGATTCGAGAACTCTGTGTTACTGCTATGCTTACGACAATATCATTGACTGTATGCCCACGCTGCACCTTTTATTCCTGTGACTTATTCATCCCAGAGCTGGAAGCCTGTGTCCCCCACTCTTCACCCATTTTGCCCATCCCCCTGCCACTCCCCTCTAGCAACCATCAGTTCGTTCTCTGTATTTAAGGGTCTGTCTCTGCTTTTTATTTGTTTATTGAAATTTTTTTTTTTTTAGATTTCACATGTGAGTGAACTCTTATGGGATTTAGCTTTCTCAGACTTGTTTCGCTTAGCATCATATCCTCTAGGTCTATTTATGTTGCTGCAAATGGCAAGATTTTATTCTTTTTTATGGCTAATATTCCATTATGTATATATAGCACGTCTTCTTTATCCATTCATCTATCAATGGCCATTTAGTTGACTTCCATATCTTGGCTATTATAAATAATGCTGCAATAAACGTAGGGGTGCACGTATCTTTTAGGATTAGTATCTTCATTTTCTTTGGGTAAATAGCCAGTTGAGGAACTACTGGATCATACAGTGTTTCTGTTTTTGTTTGAGGAACCTCCATACTGTTTTCCACAGTGGCTGCACCAGTTTACCTTCCTACCAACAGTGAGCAAGGATTCTTTTTTCTCCACATTTCAAAATCTTCTTAAAGCAGGTAGAAAATAAATAATAACTCATATGTTACTTTCTACTTAAGGAAGATGATTAATCTTATGTTTTAATATTTGGGGGAAGGTAAGCTCTAAATTGACATTGAAAACAAAAAAGCAAATTCAGACTTTAAAGCCAAAATATTTAGTAATCAAAACTGATGAAGCGCTCTATACTTTTCCTAAGCATGTTCCTAAAATAGGATAGAAGGTAAATGCTTTACATTAAATGTCTCCTCATGCACGGTAACCCTTTCCTCTTTGTTTTTGTTTTATGATATCTTTGACGTCAGATGCAGTAAAAACATAGCTTTTCTGAGACCTGGCGAAAGCTTGGTCATTATGCAGATCTCTGGGACAATACAGGAAAGATGTTAATGGCAGAATTTTCTTAAGAACTGATTTGCAGGTGTAGAGCTCACAGAGGAAATGTAAAACAGAATTCTGTGGCCGCACAGAATTGTCCAGGTTGCTTCAACCTGACATAGGTTAATGAACCAAGCCTGTGAGGTTCAGGACAAAAGATTGTTCATTAGAATTACCCGGATCTTACTTTCTTTGTTCAAAATGACCACCTAGTTCGCAGATGAAGAAACGCATTAGTACTTGAGAAGAATAATTTACAATTCAGTGCCTCTACAATAAAAAAAATAACCTTTTGCTGACTTGATTTCAGAGTATAAAAACCTTAATGGCCCTTCCCAGCCATGTCTAGAGCAGGAAGCAGAAGCGTTCCCCATTCCACAGCCACAGAATCGCAAAGATGAAGGGACTGTGGAAACTGACCCACCACACTAATTAGGATTCTGACTTTATGTGACAAAACCCCTGGAGCAATCTTAGGCAAAAAATAGGACTTGATTACACAATTCAGAGCAGAATGTCAGTACCTGAGGCTACATGTGCCCCTAGACTGTTGGGCAGGGCCTAGAACTGGTGCCTGGAAATTCATAGTCTTCCCCTCTACTCATCTCTGCTCTTGTCCATACGCTTGCCTCCTTGTCCCTCTCTTTGCAAACATTGTTATTCTCTTTGTGTTGTCACTCATCTTTCAGTTCCTATGGTGGAAGACAGTCTCACTGTCCAACTCCCGAATTTCTCTTCACATCTGTCTAGAAATCAGGACAGACTGGTGGTCTACCTTTTAGCCTTGACTGGGAAAATTCTCTAAAAGAGAACCTCATTGGCCTCAGTGAAGAAAGGGTCACGTGCTCAGCCCAATCGCTGGTAGCCAGAACAGAACACGGGAGGTACTGAGGCCCATCACTGTTGATCAAGAAGGCTCAGAGAGTAGGGTGAGGGCACTGAGGAGGGGAAAGGGAGAGCTGTGGTTGTTATGGGCTTCACAGAAGACCCAAAAAGTGTCACTTCAAACATATTCCCAACTTAACAGTAAGGAGAAATCGGGCCTGACAATGTGCTTAACCTAGATCCCACAGAGCTGGGTCAGAACCCCAGGTTCCTAACTCCCATCCATACCATACCTTTCCTTTACAGAGAAAAAATAAATAAAAATTCAAACCTTAAAATGTTTGTGAGTTTTAGCATTTGATAATAGGAATTTTGGGAAAGCTCCTGAAGAAAATCAACTGATTTTGTGGTCAAAGTGTTGACAGCTTTAGTGAACCAAAGTGTTGAATACATTATGAGTCTCCTTTCCTTGTTGACCTGTGTGGTGGGCCCACTTTGATCTCTGTTGTACGAGTATCCAAGAAAGAATCTGGTGTTAAGGTCTTTTCAGTCAGCAATCTTAGAAATTGGGGCTACTTTTGCCTCATCTTGGGGCAGAAGTTTGCTTTCAATCGTCCCAGGCACCAGATCAGGAGCTCTGTGTGATTTTCACTCAAGTGGAACAGAATCTCTGGTGTCTTGCAGAAAGTTCTTCCAAACACTATTTATACGTGAGTCTACTTAGGTCAGCCTTGAAAACGCACCCAAATTTGTTCCCCTTTCATGAAAAGCTAGCCACAAATTTGGATGTGAGGGAAGTACCATCTTTGGGGTGCAGCCAGCGAGGAAGGAACTATGGGATTAAGACAGTAATCCTGTATCATAATTTATAATAACTGCAGCATTTTGTGCATGATGTGGCCGACAGGACAAAGACCCAGGTAACAGAGTAACTGCGAGGCAAAATAAAACAAAACATAGGGTTTGATCGAGTTTACAAGAAACAAGATTTAAGGTGCCAGGAGACAGACTCTCCTGCTTTCAGCGGGTCTCAGAGGGAAATGAACATTTAAGCTTCTACTGTGTGTTTTACAGATTTTATTTAGTCATAGAAACAATGGCTGGTATGATACTGAAATTATCAATGATAACTGAGCCTTTGAAGTTTGAGATTTTTTTATGGCTTGATATATGGCCAGTTTTTATAAATGACCCACATGTGTTTAGGTACAATGCACTGTAAATGTTGCTTAAAACAACCTTGCTAAGCATGTGGCTCAAGCCGTCCACAGCCTAATATCTAGTCTGCTTGATGCATCGATTACTCGGAAGAATGTGTTAAAATTCCCTCTAATGAAGGTGGATTTGTCAATAGCGTATCATTTTTCTGATAAATTCTGCCTTACATATTCTGACACTTAATATTAAGTATAAATGAAATTTATTTGTATATTTTCCTGGCAAATTGAACGATATACTTCTGTGTACTGCTCTTCGTTTATTGTATTCCTATAGCTATACCATCTGTTTTCGGTGATTTGCCTGAAAAATCTTTCTATTCACTGACTGTCGCACTTTCTACAGCATGATGTTGAGGCTTACCGCTTGTACATGGCATACAAGTGGATTTTGCTGTGTATCTAGTGTGGCCATCATTGTCTTTTAACTGGCAGGGTTTTTTTCTTAACATTTATTGTGACGATTATATATTTTTTATAACTCTTATTTTGTACTGTTTTAAATATCTTATTTTGTACCTACTATTGTCTGGATTCTTCTGGGGCTTTTTTTTTTTTTCTATCTTCTTTTCATGTAACTAAGGATTTTTCTCTTACTCCATTTTATATCTTCTTACTGGGGGAGCCTTGGTGGCTCAGTTGGTTAGGTGGCTGCCCTCGGCTCAGGTCATGATCCCAGGGTCCTCGGATCAAGCCCTAAGTCGGGCTCCTTGCTCAGCGGGAAGCCTGCTTCTCCTCCTCCCTCTGCTGCTCCCCCTACTCGGTGTGTCAAATGAATAAAGTCTTTTTAAATAAATAATAAATCTTCTTATTGGAAAGTTATACACTCTGTTTCTATTTTTCAATGGCTACCTATAAGTGACAGCATCATACTTAAGAAAGTCTAAAGTTAAACAACTTTAACCAGGACAAATGAAGACTTGAGAACACTCTAATTTCAATCACACACACACACATACACACAGACTCTATTGTTGTCCAATGTTGGAGTCTGTCTCAGAGTTTTTTTTCCTAGATTGTCTTTATCACACACTCACTCTTGAAAGATGGTATCACTCTATATAAAGTTCTGGGTTGGCTGTAGATAAACTTCAGTAAATACCAAAGAACATCAAGTTCTTTGAGAAGGTTGTCCCCCTATCGTCTAGCTTCCGCTGATGCTGTTGAGAAGTTGACTGTCAAACTATCATTTCATTTCGGTCATCTTTTTGTTCTCTCCTCCGGATGATTTTAAGACTTTTCTTTATTGGGGTTCAAGGGTGGGTTTCTTTTTATTTGAATGCTTGGGAATCTTTTGAGTCTCATAATTTTAAAATATGTGGATTTCACTATTCTGGAATATTCTCATATATTTTGTTTTCAAATATTGCCTCTCCTTATCCAGTTCTGGAGATCCAGTGAAATGTATGTCAGGCCTTCTAACTATCCTTTCTATCTCTTAATTTTGTATATTTTCCCTAATGTCCTTAAGTATTTCATTTTGGGGGAACTAATGAAAACGGTATTTTTAATTTCAGATTTTAATTGTTCATTGCTGGTATTTGGAATACAATGGCAATTGACTTCTGCATATAACCTTGAATCCTGCAACCTTACCGTAATTGCTAATCAGTTCCAGGATTTTTTTTTGTCAATTGTTTTTTAATTTTCTACATAAACAATCATGACATCTGCAAACAAAGACAGTTTATTTTCTTCCTCCCCAGTCTATATACCTTCTATTTCCTTATTAAGTTAGCTGGAACTTACAGTAGGATATTGAAAAGCAGTGGCGAGAGGGGACATCCTTACCTTGTTCCTGACCTTAGCAGGAAAGGTTCTAGTTTTTCACCATAAAGTAAAATGTTATCTGTGGTTTTGGGGTAGATGTTCTTTAGCAAGTTGAGATAACTCCCCTCTACTCTTAGTTTGTTCAGACTATTTATCATGAATGGCTGTTGAATTTTGTCAAATACTTTTTTCTGCATCTATTGATATGACCACGTGATTTTGGTATTGATGATTTTCTCTATTGATTTCCTGTTTTCAATTTCATTGATTTCTGCTTTAACTTTCATTTCTCTACTTCTGCTTATTTTGGATTTAATTTACTCTTCTCAGGGAGGAAGATTAGATTATTGGTTTTAGATCATTCTTCTTTTCTACTCTATGCATTCAGTGCTACCAATTTCTCTTTAAGCACTTCATCCCACGGATTTTGAGAAGTTGTATTTTCATCAAATACTGTTTCATTCCTCTTGAGATTCCTTCTTTGACTCATATGTTATTTTGAAGTGTGTTGTTTAATCCCAGTCTTTGGAGATTTTCCAAGTATCTTTCTGCTATTAATTTATAGTTTAATTCCATCATGATCTGAGAGCAGACATTGTATGATTTATAATCTTTTAAACTTGTTGGGGCGCCTGGGTGGTTCGGTTGGTTGAGTGTCTGACTTCGGCTCGGGTTATGATCCTGGGGTCCTGGGGTCGAGTCCTGCATCGGGCTCCATGCTCAGTGGGGAGTCTGCTTCTCCTTCTCCCTCTGCCTGCCTCTCCCCCTGCTTGTGCTCTGTCTGCAAAAAAAAAAATAAATAAAATCTTTAAAAATAAATAATAAATAAATAAATAAATAAATAAATAAATAAATAAATAAATTTGTTAAGGTTTGTTTTATGGCCCAAAATATGGTGTGTCTTGGTGAATGTTCCATGTAAGCTTGAGAAGAATGTGTATTCTGCTGTTATGAGATAAAATAACCAATAGATGTTAATTATATCCAGTTGATTGATGGTGCTGATGAGTTCAACTGTGTCCTTACTCATTTTCTGCCTGCTGGATCTGTCCATTTCTGACATAAGGGTGTTGAAGTTTCCAGCTATAATAGTGGACTCATCTATTTTTCCTTGCAGTAATAGTTTTTGCCTCATGTGTTTTGACATTCTGTTGTTAGGCACATACACATTAAAGAGTGTTATGTCTTCTTGAAGAATAAACCCTTTTATCATTCTGTAATGAGCTTATTTATCCTTGATACTTTTCCTTGCTCTGAAATTAATCTAGCTATTCCAACTTTCTTTTGTGTATGTTAGTGTGGCATATCTTTTTTCCAACCTTTTAATTTTAATCTCTATGTGTCCTTGTATTTAAAGTGGATTTCTTGTAGCCAGAATATAGTTGGGTCTTGCTTTTTGACCCACTCTGATAATCTCTGTCTTTTAATCAGTGCATTTAGACTACTAATGTTTAAATCGATTATTCATGTGGTTAGATTACTATCTACCATATTTGTTACTGTTTTCTACTAGTTGTCCTTGTTCTTTGTTTCTCCTTTTGTCTTTCACTCTTTTTCTACCATTTGTGGTTTTATTTTTTTAAAGATTTTATTTGACAGAGAGGGAGAGAGAGAGAGCACACACAGAGAGCAGGGGGAGCAGCAGAGGGAGAAGGAGAGGCAGGCTCTCCGCTGAACAGGGAACCCGATGCAGGACTCGATCCCAGGACCCTGGAATCATGACCTGAGCCAAAGGCAGATGCTTAACTGATTGAGTCACCCAGTCACCCCCCATTTGTGGTTTTAACTGAACATTTATATGATTCCATTTTCTCTCCTTTTTTATACTTTTTTTTTTTAACTTTGTTAGTGGTTGCTCTGGAGTTTGCAGTATATATTTACAAGTAATCCAAATCCTCTTTCAAGTAACATTACAATGCTTCATAGGCAGTGCAAGTAGTTTATAACAAAATAGTTTTTATTCCTCCCTCCTGTGTCTTATATCATTACTGTCCTTGATTTCATTTACACATAAGCCATAATCATCTAATACATTGTTGCTAGTGTTGTTTTTAACAAACTGTTATCTATTACATTAATTAAGAATAGGAAAAATAAAACTTTCTTTTATCTTCACTTATTCCTTTTCTAATGCTCTTTCTTTCTTTATGTAGATCTGAGTTTCTGACCAATATCATTTTCCTTTTCTCTGAAGAATTTCTTCAAGCATTTTTTGCATGGCAGGTCTGCTGGCAACAAATTTCTTTTCTTTTCTCTCTCTCTCTCTCTCTCTCGTTTTTTTTGTTTGTTTGTTTTTTGTTTGTTTTCTTGTCTAAGAAAGTCTTTATTTGTCCTTCACTTTTGAAGGATAATTTTGTAGGATACAGAATTCCAGTTTGGTGGTGTGTTTTTTTTTTTTTTTCCTCTCAACACTTTAAATATTTCACTCCATTCTCTTCTTGCTTGCATGCTTTCTGTGAAGTCAAAAGTAATTCTTATCTTTTTTCTTCCATTTATAATTTGTTTTATTCTTCTGGCAACTTCTGGGATTTCTTCTTTATCTTTGATTTCCTAGATTTTGAATATGATATGTTTAAATACTGGAGGTGGTGTTTGGGGGGTGTTTATCCTGCTTGGTATTCTCTGAGCTCCCTGGATCTGTAGTTTGGTGTCTGACATTAATTTGGGAAAATTCTCAGTCATTACTTCTCTTCCTTTCTTCCTAGGATGTGTATAATATACCTTTTGTAGTTGTCCCATAGTTCTTGGATAATCTGTTTTCTTTTGTCGTCTGTCTTTTTTCTCTTTGCTTTTCAATTTTAGAAGTTTCTATTAACATATCCTAAAGCTCAGAGATTCCTTCTTTAGCTGTGTCTGGTCTATTAATGACACCATCAAAGGCATTCTTCATTTATGTTACAGTGGTTTTGATCCCTAGCATTTCTTTTTTATTCTTTCTTAGATTGTCCATCTCTCTACTTACATCATCCATCTATTTTTGCCTGTTGTCCACTTTTTCCGTTAGAGCCCTTAGCATGTTAACCATGGTTATTTTTAAATCCTGGTCTGAGAATTCCAACATTCCTGCCATATCTGACTGTGGCTCTGATGCTTGCTTAGTCTCTTCAAACTGCTTTTTCCCTTTTAGTATGCCTTGTGATTTGTGAAAGCTGGACATGATGTGTTGGGTAAAAGGCACTGTGGTTAATATGTCTTTAGTGATGTGTGGTAAGGTATGGAGAAGGGGAAGTGTTTTATAGTCTTGTGATTAGGTCTCAGTCTTTTAGTTAGCCTGTGACACTGGGCACTGGTCTGTGCACAAGTGCTTCTCAGTTTTTTTCCCCCTTACTTGGGAAAAGATGGTTACAGGGTTAGAGTCGAGTATTTCCCTTTCCCCACATGAAAGGCTAGAGGAGGCTGGAGTTGGCATTTCACTTTCCCCTGGTCAGTTACGCTGTGATAAAACCTCACTAGGTTAGGCTCAGTAAAACATTTTTTTTTCCTGAGGGCAGGTCTTGTTAAGAAGAATGGAATGCTCTGTCATATTTCAAAGTGGCTACTTTCCCTCTTTCCCTGCTGGAAACATGAGGGGATTTTTCTCAGATCTTCACTGTGAGAACCTGGTATAACTCCTGGAGATAAAACCCACAAAAGTGTGGAAATGGTGCCTGAGACTAGATCTCCTTGAAGTTCCTGTCAGACTTGTAACACATCTCTCTCAAAAATCCAATAACTAAAGCAGATCGAAAATAAGTAAGAATGAGTAGCACAACTAAAAACATTGATCCAATAAAATACATAGTATTTACATTAACTTAAAGAATACACGTTCTTATCAAATATGCATGAAACAGTTATATTTTTCTATGTATTAGGACACACAGAAAAAAAACAAACTCCCCCAAATTGGTATAGTCTCTGGCCACAAAGTGAAATAAAACAGATAACTACAAAAGAATAGCCAAAACATAAAATGAAAAAGCCAACCCACTTGGAAAGTTAAAGCAACTTCCATAGAACTCTTAGGTTAAAAATAAAATCAATATGAGGGGCCCCTGGGTGGCTCAGTCGTAAAGCGTCTGCCTTAGGCTCAGGGCGTGATCCCGGCGTTATGGGATCGAGCCCCACATCAGGCTCCTCCGCTGGGAGCCTGCTTCTTCCTCTCCCATTCCCCCTGCTGTGTTCCCTCTCTCGCTGGCTGTCTCTCTCTCTGTCAAATAAATAAATAAAATCTTTTAAAAAAATAAAAAATAAAAAAATAAAATCAATATGAAAAATGCAGATTAATGGGGCGCCTGGGGGGCTCAGTTAGTTGGATGTCTGGCTTCAGCTCAGGTCACGATCCTGGGTCCTGGGATTGAGCCTCACATCAGGCTCCCTGCTCAGAAGGGAGTCTGCTTCTCCCTCTTCCTCTGACCCTCCTGCTCATGCTCTTGCTCTCTCCCTCTCAAATGAATAAATTTTTAAAAAATGCAGATTACTTAGAAACTAATGACAATGAAATAGCCAAAGCAATACTCACTAGAAATTTTATAGTCTTAGTTTCATATATTAGAAAACAAGATTAAAAATAAATGAACTAAGAGTGTACTAAACCAAGAAAGTCAAAAGAACAAAAAAAAATAAACCTAAAGAAATTGAAAGATTTCACTTATAAAGAGAAAAATAAAAATTAAGCAGAAGATCAAAAAAAAAAAATAAACAGATGACCTGAAAAGACCAACATAAAAGACTACGATTTAGCAAATTTAATCAAGGATAAAAGATTGAGAATATATATTAAGAAGTTTAGAAACAAGTACAGGGACAAAATTACAGCTATGGAAGAAATTAAATATTATAAGACAATAAATAGCACATATAATATACATCAACAAAATTAAGCATCTTGATGAATTAGATTATTTTTTTGAGAAACAAAATAATTATCAACTTGGATGCAAGAGGATAACTGTAGTCTCATAATCACAGGAAGAAATGAAAAGACACTGTTTTCATCCACCTAGTATCTAATTTCCCTTTCTTCTTAATTAACAGATCTAATTGGAATGGCAACATACCTGGTTAAAAATAGTTTCCTAGACTCACTTTGCAGCCAGGAATGGTCATGTGACCCAGCCCTTGCCAATGAAATACAAAAATAGAAATGAGATGTAAGTAAAAGACTGTTGGGGATTTCTAGGAAGGATTTTTGTTTCCCTGTTACAGGCACCCTCCCTTCTTCCCCATTCCCTTCCTCCATCCTGACTGGACCGAGGATCAGAGCTTAGAGGTCATCAGTTATTTACTGACCATGAAGCAACAAGCAGAAGACCAAGGCAATACCATAAGCAGATGGGGGAATGGAAGGGAAAGTCTGGGCCCCTCAGGGCATTGCTGAGCTGCTGCACCAGCCTCAGAATGCTTGGTCATACACTTCCCTTTGTCCGACTCAAACAAACCTCAATGTGGTCAAAACAATGTTAGTCAACTTGCAGTTATTTGCAGCTGAACAAAAAGAATGTTCAATTCTCAGACGATGTAAATATCTAGTTAAAAACAAAGAAGACTAAAGCAATTCATTGAAAGCTGTAAGGATATGAGTTCAACAACATCGCTAGATCCAAGATGAACCATAGAAACCAGAAACTGTCCTATGTACCAGTGATGCCCATTTAGAAAATGTAGTATAAAAATGATCTCATCCACCATAACAACAAAAACTACAATATATCTAAGAATTGATATAAGAAATCTTCAAAGCCTATATGAAGAAAACTATAAATCTTTATTACAGGACATAAGAGAAAACGGTAGGAAACAGATACAGACAGCCCTTGCTTTGCATAGTTCCAATTACCACAATTTAGTTAAATAACACTAGTGCTCCAACATTTGCTACCATGGTATTATAACAGTGAGTAATTGGGTAAATTACAAACTTCACTGTTAGCATTACAGTCCACAAATCACTGTATTAAAAACAGATGAATATCATGATCATGATATTCTTTCAAAGTCTGTTAGTGATTGATTACTGTGTATTTGTCATTCAGTTTATGCATAGACAGCAAAGTATGTAGTTGCATTGGCTCCTTGTCTCCCAGTGGTAAACCCACGTGACATTTTATAAAAATGATCATCAAAAAAGGGAAATTGGCCAAGAAGATGAAACTGCAACACATAAATGAAAAATGATAATACTGAAAGTGAAATTCAAATTGAACATAAATGGAGTTATAGAAAAAAATAGTGGCAACTCAATAAGGCATAGAAAAGATCCTTGCTCTGTATTATGAGTTACATGACAAGAAAAAAGGCAAGCACTGTTCAAGCCACTCTCCATAAATTTCTTGCTCAATGTTTCTAATGTTTTAAATTGCAGTGCACTAAATAATAGTTTTACTATTTTATTTCCCTGTATATCTATAGCCAACAATGAAAGAGTTTTTAAGGTTTTGACCAAAATTTTTGAAGATCACGAAACAATCATAATTTTTCTCATTGATTATTAAGATCACTTTGCATGGTTTTAGTTTGCATGGCCATTTTTACAGTCCTGCAGTACCATGCAAAATGAAGAATGCCTGTAGTATGTTCCTGGATGGGAAAACAATGTTGAAAAGATGTCGATTCTTTCCAAGTCACCCTATAATTTTTTTTTTTCTGAAGATTTTATTTCTTTATTTGACAGAGAGACAGCCAGGGAGAGAGGGAACACAAGCAGGGGAAGTGGGAGAGGAAGAAGCAGGCTCATAGCGGAAGAGCCCGATGTGGGGCTCGATCCCATAACGCCAGGATCACGCCCTGAGCCGAAAGCAGACGCTCAACAACTGAGCCACCCAGGCGCCCCTATAAATTTATTTTTTTTAAGATTTTATTTATTTATTTGCCAGAGAGAGAGAGAACACAAGCAGGCGGAGCAGCAGGCAGAGGGAGAAGCAGGCTCCCTGCTGAGCAAGGAGCCCAATGCAGGGCTCCATCCCAGGACCCTGGGATCATGACCTGAGCTGAAGCAAACACTTAACTGACTTGAGCCAGCCACGTGTCCCTCACTCTATAAATTTAATATAAACCCAATCAAAATCCCAATAAGATTTTTTCTGAAAGTTGACACACATAGAAATTCATCTAAAATAATTAAATAGCGAAGGAAACATTTATTTTATTTTATTTTATTTATTTTATTTACAGAGAAAGAGAGCACATGCACGCACAAGTGGTGCGGAGGGGCAGAGGGAGAGAGAGAGAATCTTAAGCAGGCTCCATGCTTAGTAGAGCCCGATCTCACGACCCTGAGATCATGACCTGAGCCGAAATCAAGAGTCAGACGCTCAACTGACTGAGCCACCCAGGTGCCCCTATCATTACTCTTTTAAAATGTTTTCTTTGTGGGACTCCTGGGTGGCTCGGTCGGTTAAGCATCTGACTCTTAATTTCGGCTCAGGTCATGATCTCAGGGTCTCAGGGTCCTGGGATGGAGCCCCGCTTCAGGCTCCATGCTCAACAGGGAGTCCACTTCAGGATTCTCGTGCTCTCTCTCTCTCTCAAATAAATTAATTAACAAAAAAAAGATTAATGAGGGTGCCTGGGTGGATCAGTTGGTTAAGCTCAGGTCATGATCTCAGGGTCCTGTGATCGAGCCCCAGGTGGGGCTCCCTGCTCAGCGGGGAGTGGGTTTCTCCCTCTCCCTCTGCCCCTCCCCCCTGCTTGTGCTCTCTCTCTCTCTCTCATGCTCTCTCTAATAAATAAATAAAATCTTTTTTAAAAATTTAAAAAATAAAAATAAAGATTAATGATAGAATAACTGTTGAAATATACTATACTGTCAGTACTATACAATCAAAATAATTAAGAGTTGCATTGCTAGAAGAGTTGAAAAAAAGTCTAGCAGTGAGCTCAAAGACATGAGAACTTAATATAAAATAAAAGTATTTCAAACATCTATGAAAAGGATAAAGTATTTGACAAATAGTGTTGGGACACTTTCTGTCAATGTGGCAAAAACAATCAACAAATCCCAAAGGGATTAAAAGTACACATTCTAAAAATACTAGAAGAAAATATGAGGAAATACTTTTTATAAAATTTAAATAATACAAACCACACATCAAATCCAAAAATGCTTTTTTAAATTGACAAATTCAAACATATGAAAATTAAAAACCTGTTTAAAAAGACACCATTAAAGAATAAAGTACTGATGATAGAAAAGAAACACTATTTACTACATGAAAAACAAAACTTATCTGCTACATGAATAATTAAAATTGATATTAAAATAATAAATCAGATTTTCATGTATCAGACTGGGAAAAATATATAAAACAAATATCCAATGCTTAGGGTGTGGAGAAGCTAGTATTGTGATACATCATTGGGAATATTAATTAGTAAAGCCTTTTGGGGGTTCAATTTGGCAGTATACATAAACATTTTTAATGCATATACTTTTTGACCCAATTAATTCTATTTGTAGGACTCTACAGAGACATACAGACAAGGACGCTCTATTTATAATGGAAAAAAATCTGGAAGCACAATTGGGCACCAAATATGTAATGAAGTCACAAAATACGGTATAGCTATACTATGGAATATTTTTGAACCATTAAAGCAAATGAAGGAGATCAGTACATATTCATATTGAACATTAATATATGTAACTGAATAAAAGGTAGTTTACAAAACAGTAGGTCAGGTATGTCCCTAGTCACAGAAGCCTGTGCACTTATATATGTACATTGGTTTATAGGTATGTACATGAACAGCAGAAGTCTAAAAAGAAACAAGCCTCATAAAGCCTATTTACCTCTGGGATACAGAATGGGTATAGGAAAGAGGGGAAGTGCAGTGTGAAGGATGACTTCCACCATTTATTCAATATACTTCTTAAAACATTTTTTACACAAGCATGTATTACTTAACATGAGCAAGTATTACTTTAACAGTTAAATAATAGATGTTCACCTTAAAATTTTGTGAGGTTAGGACTTTTCTTTAGTTTTAATAGTGTATTTTTTTGCTTTTTTTGTTCTTAGCTCATGTCATTTAATTTTAGGGAAGGTTTATAACTCAGATATTTGCTGTCATTTAATAAGCTTTGTAAAGCATTTCAAATATTCACAAAGCATTAAGCGTCTAATCTGCAGTCTCTAAATCATTTCCCTGATCGGGGCCTCCTTAGAAAAATGACTGGCTCCAGGGCTAAGGCAAGACATACACATGATGCACCTGGAACATCTTACCCCATCAGAAAACAAAGACGCTATGAAAACCTTCTAAGATCATGTACACGAGGAGCCATCTGAATAAAACCTCACTGGCCATACATGGGACAATTTGTACATCAGTAAAGATAATAACTGCAATAGTCTAAGCACATAAAATGTGCTTAAATTCAAGAGTTCCTAATGATACTAAAACAAATAAACAAGCCTACTGGCTGTCTTTGGAGCATGCTTGGGAACCAATTCTTTGCCTTTCCGTATCTCAGGATAACCAAATAATTAATGATAGAAAGTTTTCCTTTATAGAAGGATTCCAGCTAACAAATGAATGACAGGATTAGATTATCATTTTACAACCTTATTGAATCAACGGGTCCAGGAGATGACTGTCAGTGGCTACTGATATCACGAAAAGAGACAGATGATATGCCCTTGGTGGAAGTGCACACACTTGCCTTCTGATGGCAAGTATTTCCTCCGATAAATTTCTATAAGAAATACAGGTGACAGAGCAACATGTTAAACGATACCACAGAGATGCAATGAGCAAAATGCAGACTCTGGGGCACACTATGGGATACGTGACCTGGTTTCTTCAACCAGAACAAAACAAAAAATTGCAAGGAAAAGGAAGATGCAGGTGGTTGTACCCAAAAATATCAAAAGAAACTCGAGAGATTTTGTCATCTAATTTGAATATATAGTCCTTACTTGGATCCCAATACAAATAAACAACTATGAAATAATAATGGTAGTGATAATAACTTAAAAACAACAGGAAACATCCAAAAACTAGTTATTGGATTTGATGGATTAGGGAGCTGTTCAGTTGCCTTAAGGTGATAATGGTATTGTATGTGTTTTCAATCATTAACGTTTGGAGATGTATACAGAAATATTTGTAAATTAAATGAAACACATATGGGAACTTATGTGGGGATACAGAAATTATACCTCAATTAAAACAATAACTAGAAATGAGGGGAAGTGTGTAGGGATGTAGCTGAAATAACACTGATCATGCATTGATAATTAAGAAGCTGGCTGGAAAATCAGGTTCGTTAAACTATTCTCTTTACTTTGGCTAATGTTTGAAAATTACCATAACAGATGAAAAAGCTCTAGGAGTACAGTTAAACTACATACTTATCGGATGTGCCCCCACAACACTGGGTACACAGCATGTCTTAGATGAATACTTACAAGTTCATTAAAAGATTCCCATAAGATTTTTCAGTTATTGACAATAACTCACACAGCTTGCCAAACGTATTTTATTATTCCACTAACGTTATTTGTTAGAACAAAAATGATCACAAAGTTGTTCCAAAGAATAGGTCCAGTTTATTTGATTAAAAAATATTTGCATACACAATCCTTTTTATGAAATGTGGGGTTGTCATCAAAATGTAGTCATTAAGAATTTATCGAATAGATCATTCTATGTCGAATTCAATGACAGTAGTCCTTAATTTATTTACCCTAAATTAAGATGAGCAGCTAACTCTGAGGTCTTTAGCCCAGGAAGGAGTAGGTGAGGAGTAGCCTGCTTTCTCAGCTGCAGAATGCTTCTGGAAAGGATGCTGAAGGATGTGCTGGAGAAGACGGACCTGGCAAACAGTCGAAGGACATAGATACAGATTTCTTCCTCAGGAGCCTTACCAACCCTCTAAATTCCCAGAATGACAGGTTAAATTTATATTTCTTTGAAAACGTTTCAACATTTTATGTTTTTTTTAAATTTCAACTACAGTTGTTACTTAAAATTTCTATCATTCCATAAAAAGTGACTTTAAGTACTAGTTTTGTGCTAAAACAGGACAGCAAATATGTACCCTGTCACAAAGACTACATATATATGTCCCAATAATTTTGAAGTTCTTTTGCAACATGAAGAGAATTATAGTTTTCTAAAATATTTACAAAAATAAAAGAATGTCAGTGGTTTGCAGTTTTTCCAAATCAAGGACATGGATTCCAACTCATGCTGCTTCCTCATTTGCAATTTGACCCATGGTAATAGACCGAGGCATCAAAGAACACAACCCTTTCAGCAATAATTCTAGGATCAAAATGTATATTTTCATCCAGTTATAAAATAAATAAGTCGTGGGAATGTAATGTACAGCATGGTGACTATAGTTAAAAATACTGTACAGCATATTTGAAAGTTGCTAAGAAAGTAGATCTTAAAAGAACTCATCACAAGAAAAAAATTTTCTAACGAAGTATGGTGATAGTATTAACTAGACTTATGTGGTCATAGTTTCGTAATATATACAAATATTGAATCATCATGTCATACACCTGAAAGTAATATAACGTTATATGTCAACTATACCTCAATTAAAATATACTTTTTGTTGTTTCTGCCATTTTCTTAGGTATTAATAAAGGAATGCTTGGTTCTGATAGAAAAAGATACATGATTATCTATACTAAGAAAATACACCAAGAGGTCAAAGAGAGGGTATTACTGTGTTACGAATATTTTAAATAGGAAGACTCGTCATAATCAATATGGTGCTCTTAGAGCCCCTCTTAACTTCCCCCAGGTGCTTTCTATACATATCTTTTACTGCAGTTAGTTTTATGCCTATCTAATCTCACCTGCTATCTAAAAATCTCCCTGGATACATTTTTATATACTTCTTCATAGCACCTCACATAGATTTTTAAGAAATGTTTGATGCAGGCAGGTAAACACAAGTCGTATGTGTAAAGGGTTACCTGTATAGAGGTTTAACAAAATCTTTTTCCTTCCTTGCATGAGAATTGACCCTTAATTAACTTTCCAGGTCTGTTCCTCTAGTCACTTGATAAGGTAGTATGACAACTATATAAATATCGCCATATAACAATGCTTATGACTGACCAACAGCATCTGGATGGGAGAAGCATAAATACCTGGTGATGCTTTAGGCTTTCTCTAGTGTGGTGACTTGGTACAAGGCAGGTCTCTTGTGGGGACACTGGAAACTATGCCTAAGGAATTGTGACAAGGGATAGTGGTTTCTATGGAACATGAAGCTTTGAAGCCAGGGCTGCCCCTGCATCTTCCCAGTGTGGACCTCGTCTCTTTACACGTGAGCTTTGCGGCTGCGCCGGGCTGCTGCCATGGGCCACCACAAGAACTCCTGCAAACGAGGACCCTGATGTTGTCCCGCTGGGAAGCCAGGTCTGTCCTCTGTCCGTCTGAGTTGAGTGGGGCCAAGAGCAGCCTGTGTCAGCCTTATGAATCTGAATGTTCACTTGAACCTAGGAAGACACCTCCTCACCCACGATGGGCACTGCACCCTCACTCAAATATAATTTGGGGGAAGGGAAGAAAACAAGTAACAAAAGATAGAGAAGGAAGGAGAAACAAGCCAACAAAACAACTGATGAAACAATGCTTCATTTCCTCAGCTTAGGTGATTTAAATATAAATACTGAGCCCTCTCCCTTTTCTTTGTCTTTCTTTGATACCATAAAAAGATTACATTTTAAACTATTTTATTTTCTAAAGCGAAAACGTAGATTTGTCAGGCTAATGAAACTACTGAAACAAAAAGTTAATGCAAGTTCCCGATTAGACATAGTGCCTGATTAGACAGGCGCCATAGGGGCGCCTGAGTGAATCAGGTAAGCGTCCGACTCTGGATTTCAGCTCAGGTCACTATCTCAGGGTCATGAGATCAAACCCCGAATCAGGCTCTGCACTCAGTGGGGAGTCTGCTTGAGATTCTCCCTCTCCTTCTCCCTCTGCCCCTCCCCCCCACTCATGCATGCTCTCGCTCTCTCTCTAAAATAAATCAATCTTTAAAAAAAAAAAGAAATAGCAAAAACAGTTTTTCTCTCATGCCAACTCTGATCAGTTGGTAGTGACCACATACGTGCTGTGGTAAGAATGATTCTGAGGTGGGATCAGT
>NW_024425675.1:10456109-10485687 GCF_017311325.1 Ursus maritimus
GAGGGAAAGAGAGCCATGAGCATGATATCTTTTCCAGTGCAGGACAGTGACAGCACAAGTGCCAAGGCCATTCCTCTTCTAAAAACATATTACGTGCACTGCATTTTAAATAACTGATTATGAAGTATTTGAAGCATACAAGGAGGTATGCAGAACAATACAATGAACACCGTGTAACCTCCACTCAGCTTCAGAAATCAAATACTTCCAATATGATTGGAGCCCAGGAGGAGTCTCCTTCCATAACTCAAATTTCTTCCTTCCCTCAAAGTACCCGCTGTCTGAAGAGGATGTTTATCCTCTTTATTGGTTTCATTACTTTCATTATATATGCACGCGTCCTTGCGTGACGTATAATTTTGCATGTTTTACACTGTATTTAAGTGGTGCTTGTTATATGCCTTTGCCACTTGCTTGTTTTGCTTAACATTATACGTGGGGTTCATCCAGGTAGATGCATGCAGACTTAGTTCATCCGTCTTCACTGCTGTCAGGATTAATTTAAGTGGACCCCCGTGGCTAGTGCCATGGACACCTGCTAGAAGCGAAAAGCGAATTCCCTCTGGAGAGATACACCCTTAAATCAGGCTTCACTGGATCTCGGAGACGGAAATCCAAAATTCCAAAACAGAAGCAATAAACAGCAGAATCAGACCCTCAGAAGTTCGAATAATAGAGAATATAAATGAATCTTTAAAATTTTAAATACATTAAAGAATAAATTAGAAAATATGAAAAAAAAGATTCACTGAAAAAAAAAGGGAGACGAGGCAGCAAGAATTCTGGGAAGCTGGTGCTGGCAATGGTCTAGTTCAGCATGTCTACAAACAAAATAAGTGTGCTTATAATATGATACATTTAAAATCAATAAAAATAAAGCCAGAAGCCTCAAACACCTTACCTCTGAAAAATCATTCCTTTCTGCTTTTCGCACTGCAGACTCTGCCATCCAGTTCTTCAGGACATACCTGGGATTAACAGCTTAAGAGGGAAAAGCGTGTTTTGGAACAATAAATTACTAAGTCCGTATAGGCCATATGAAATTATCCCCCAAACTAGATAAGCTTTAAGGACTGTGCTGGAAAGTGCAAATGAGAAGAAGCGATCAGCATCAGTCAATTTTTATTATTTACAAACAATGTACACTGTCTATTACCTTATGGTACAGAAAACACTTTTTTGAGCGTATGAGCAATACCGTGTTTGGTTTTTCTCTTCAAAGGTGTTGCATCATTACTGTGGTTTTTCACCCTGTTCAGTTCACTAAGCACTTTCTAAAGCATGGAGAAAGTAGTGAATGTATCTGAGTTAGGCCTGTTAGCCTAAGTGGAGGGTGGGGGAGAGAAGTTGCTGCTTTTAATATTTTTAAGCTCAGAATTCAGTTCCGACTTAGTAGTACTGCTTAATGTTAACGCTGCCAAGAGCAAACATGAAAGGTTACATGCAGGCAAAACTCTTTACAAATTTATATTTTTGATAGTGACCACTCATTTTGTCATTTTAAAGTATTATAATAATGGCACATTTAGAAAAATTCCGGAAACCATGTCTTTAGTTGAGATGAGACTTTTCCAAAATAATTTATCAACTGAGTGGAGAGGAGGGACGCTTCTCCCCACTAGCTCAACAGAAATTCTGAGTGGACTCCGGGAATCATCATTTTGTGATTCTCAACAGCCTGCTGAGCTAGCTACTCAAATGGAGGAAACATACAAAGTCCCTTTCAACTTGGTTTTAACGATCAGCCAAGATATGACATATAATCTAATGATATAATAAGAAGTGCTATGGGACCCAGTAATTCTGTAGGAACATAGTCTATGAAAACAAATTTAAACATAAAAAAGTATTATTTATATTAAGGATAACTAGAAACAATTTAAATACTTAGTAGGGGAATAGTTAAGTAAAACACTGCATATCCTTTTGAAGAAATATTATGTAGCCGTTAAAAATGTTACATTATAAAGAATGAAGTGCAAGGGAAAATGCCTTATTTTCTCTTAGCAAAAAAAAAAAAAAAAAGCACCTAAATTATACCATTGTATGATTACTACTATATTTTTCTCCTAATCAATACACACAGAAAAAGAGAGACTAGTAGTAAATGTATCAAAAAAGTAAATAATAACTGTGTTTGGGAAAACGGGATTTTTTTCTTAGTCTTTCTGTAAATCTGCATTTTTCAAAGCTTGAAGAATTTATAAAGTACTTGTTTAAAACAAAACACATGTACACAGAAAATACATACAATCCTTAAACAAAAAGGAAACTAACAAGCAAGGGGAGTTGTGGAAACACTCAGTGTAGGCAGAGGGAGAGTGGAGCCTTCCAATGAAAAGTTTGACAAATTTGACAAACATTTCATACAAAGCTGATAATGAAATACTGTTTAAACACACTAGAAATTTCAGCTACAAGCAGAAGTGCTTTGGACCAAGTTATAAATATATGAACTACTTGGAAATCAGAAAATTATAGATCTGTTTATAAGATTCTTTGAGGAGTTATTGGAGCCTAGTTGGGAATTTTCTGTTGGTGGGTTCTTTTGGCAACAAAATTTTAAGCAGTGGTTTAGTGAGGATTATGTCCACGCACAAACCCTGCCAGAGCTCCATG
The DNA here is from genome assembly GCF_017311325.1 of Ursus maritimus. Classification (NCBI taxonomy): domain Eukaryota; kingdom Metazoa; phylum Chordata; class Mammalia; order Carnivora; family Ursidae; genus Ursus; species Ursus maritimus. The sequence continues at coordinate 10,458,729 of NW_024425675.1, forward strand.
CAATGTGGGAATCCCTGACCCGCTAGAGTGTTGACTCTAGTGACAGGACTCAAATTCATCTTTGTAGTTTCAACTTTAAACAACATGACTGTACAAAAAGGGACATATTATAGGGGCTTAGTATATGTTTCTGAATAAGCAAATTTAGTGCTGAAAGAGATTTAAGACTGTTTTATTGACTACATCAGATTATAAATAAAGCATATCATTGCTCCCATCCAATTGGAAAAGCTTAATGTATCAGAAAGTTCGCAGACCCGATGGCCATAAAACACTGAACTCTTCAATTATTAAACACAACTAATCTCTCATAGGCTGGCAGTGAAAATGGTAGTTCTATTTATCATTTATCTAACTCAATAAAAATAAATTGTATTCTCATTGTTAGTTATTAAAATAATTTAAGAGCAAAATTATTTCAAATATAGCATCTTCCATTGTTCCTTCTGTCTCTCTTTTTTTTTAATGTCCAGGAGGAAGAATGAAGAAGGAACTTTTTCTTCTATTATCCACAAAAGGTCTGAAATATCTACTAGAGGCCACAATTTAAATTTATACTATCACCTTAACTGAGAGCACTTTCACCTTGATTCCCAATGATCTTGCTTAATTTCTACTGAGAGTCCCAGCAGACAAAGGAAAGGTATCTGACTTGAATCACACTAGCATTCTCTTTGTGTTCTTTTTCAAAAGAGGTAAGTTTGTGTTGAGCCAATCCCAGTCTGGGCCAATTCATTCTCCATGATCAGTGGGCATGCCATTTGTAAGGTGGCAGACGGGAAGGTCTGTGAACTAGGCCTAGGGCTGTATTTTCCAATGAGGCTCAAACCCGGGATTTCAACATAGTTGGCCCTGAGCTCTAAACTACCTGTGTTCTAAGGACAAGTCAAGATTCTTCTGAGCATGTGCCACAAATTCACTACTAGGCACAAAGAAAGCAGAATTACACTGATGCATTTTCAGAATCACAACCAAGTTAGTTTTATCGCACATGCAGCTGTTTTAGAGCTTTTTAAAATGTCTCCGTAGCAATATAAACCCAGCTGTATAATGCTGGAACTACAATGGCTGTGCTCAGTGCACAGTAATGACAGTAATGAAAAGCATTTATTAAATAAAATTATAGTATGATTTCCGGGCTGGGTGGGCACGGTATGACATAGAAGAGAAGTGATCAATGCCCTCTGATGGCTTATGATCGTAGAGTTATTTGGAGTCTTAAAAACAATAAATTTCATAGCGTTTTTTTTTTTAAATTCTAAGACCTTTAAAACACTTATCTTTGATGTTCTCATTGCTTGCAACTTGGAGCATGTACAAAAACATTTTAAAGCAAATCCTCCCCTGGAACACCTGGCTGGCTCAGCTGGTAGAGTACGCAACTCTTGACACAGGCTCGTGAGTTCAAGCCCCACGTGGGGCATGGAGCCTACTTCAAAAAACAAAAAAAACAAAAAACTTCTCCTCATCTACTATTGATTTTTTTAATATTTTGAAACAATATACAACAGCAATATATTTTTAGTCTTTTGGTTTCTAAAAAACATCATCATCCCAGTCTTCCCAACAAAGATATTTCATGTACTTTACACTCACATAATAGCTGACACTTAATGAGTACTTATTATGTGCCAACTACCATCTCCCTGATGTTGTGCAACAGTCCATGAGGTAAATGCACTTTACAGATGAGGAAACAAAAGTGAGGTCAAGTGGATAGAAATGTTTTAAAATGGACTGTCATGATTGCACAGTTTTTTAAATTTAGTTTAAAAAAAATCACTGTACACTTAAAATGAACTTTGTTATGTAAATTATATCTCAATAAAGCCACTAAAAAAATACATGTCCACACCGGAAAGAGAAAAAGAGGGATGAAGGAATCAAGCGACCTGCTTAATAACATCTAGGAAAGAAATGGCCGAACCAGAGCTCAGGCACAGCTGGTCCAACTCCGGCGGCCAGGCCATACTGCCCCTCGAAGGAAAAGAAGCTCGGGTCAAGAGCTGAGAAATGAAGAGTCGATTATAAGGGAAATGAAGATTCAGACTTCACTACACTGGACCCTCTTCTTACATGGTTTATTTCTTCGTGCCTGTTCAATTCTTCAATTCCCACCCCTGGTACACACTGTTACATAATTTGGGCAATTTCTTACATATTTGCATTTTCATCTCAATTAAATATATAGTAATAATGTATGGAAGTGTACCTTTAAAAAAAATAACTGAGCTATCATTATGAACTTTTATCAGACCATTGCTCTTTGTGGAAATTGATCTTTCTCCCGTCCTCGAGAGCCCACTATTCAGCACTGACTACTTCTCTAAAATAACTGAAAGCGGCAGCCTTGAGTTCATTGGATTTCTTTCATTTACCCCCTCGTCCATCCCGTCATAACCAAACAAATCCAAATACTGAAGACTGACACCACAGGTTAGTCTTTCGATCTCTTCTTCCCCTTAACTGCTGAGTGTCCATATGCTGAACTGGCTATGAATTCTGTATGACTGCACCAGTGGACAGAAGTGGCTGGAAACGAAATCCGTGCCGAGCCCCAAAGAGATCACTCACTTCAATGTAAAAGCTAAACTGGGTGTTATTTCCACAATAATGCCCTGAGTTCAAGAAGCAATCTCATTCCGTAACGTACCGTGGGTTGCTAGCGTCACCCTTATTTCATTCGCATGAATCGGCCACCCTGATGACACACTCGAGCTCTGTATACAAGTCCTAAGTAAGGCAACAGGCCTCAAGGACTTGGGAACGTTCTGTCTGAACTTTGACCTTATTAGAATCCACACTGCAAAAGGAACTAACTTCCAGTTTTTTCTTCTCCAAACCAAGTGTGAAGTCACATGGTAAACTGAAATTGATATATAGAGATGATTTCTTTCTAGAGCTCCCCCTTACGGGGTGTGTATTATAGCCCATGCACTGTACCAAGATACCTTACATACATTGCTCATCATTACAACATCGCTGCAAAATAGCCCCACTTTATAACAGCTAAGGGCCTTGAAACTCAGAGTTAAGTATCTCTCAGATCGTACAGCTAAAAGGAGATGCATCTGCCAGATCCCCAAACTCATTCTTTCCACCATAACCCAAACCACCTTGTCTCTCCACCATCTTTTAGGACAATATTATTTTAACATCAGTATGCAAACTTACTAAAAGCAGAACTGTTATACTCTGTTAAAGGTCATTTAGAAAAGCCCATCAATGACACTCCAACTCAACTAAAATATACTCAACTGGAATTATTCTAGTTAAAAACAAGCCATAAAAACCAAAAAACAAAACAAAACAAAACAAAACAAAAAAAAACCCTCGGTTCCCTCAAGTAATTACTTCTAGCTTTCAAAAAAGTGTTGCTTTTATGTGATAATCCTTAAAGTTGAAAAAATCAAAAGGTTTACTCACTTGTCATTCTTTTTCTTCTTTCAGAATCTGAATCATTTGTGTTACTAACAAGGAATAAAACAAAGGACAAAATTAACCATTGTCTCCTCGTATCTTTTTTTTCAAAAGGGTGGGCAAATCTTGGGGGGGGGGGACATTTAAAAATCACATTGAATCAGTGTCTGAAAGGAAGATAGAAAATACTGAATTTGATTAAATAATATATAAAATACTACCTTGTTTAGTTATTTTAGCTAATCCCAAATCTTTTTTTTTTTTTAAGATTTTATTTATTTATTTGACAGAGATAGAGACAGCCAGCGAGAGAGGGAACACAAGCAGGGGGAGTGGGAGAGGAAGAAGCAGGCTCACAGCGGAGGAGCCCGATGTGGGGCTCGATCCCATAACGCCAGGATCACGCCCTTAGCCGAAGGCAGATGCTTAACCGCTGTGCCACCCAGGCGCCCCATCTAATCCCAAATCTTTTATTTTTACAAATTAAAAAGGTTTATCTAAAAATTTTAAACTGTCTGATACTTTTATCTTAAACAGTTTTCTGAAAATGATTCCATTTTTTTCTTTTCTTGATATATCCTGGTCATCTTGATAAACAGCCCTCAGAGGCAATTAAACTGGGAAGGGCTATTTCTCCCTGTCTTTCTCTTCAGGGGCCACTACCTACAATGTCTTTACTCCCAAGTTTGTTGCTTCTACTTTGCTGGGATTTATGAAACAAAGTAACTTCCTACAAATTCTTAGCCAATGTGACAAGTAACAGGCAGGGCTAGAAGCCTGGGGAGCTCTCCTCCAGAGCTTAGGGCATCTGGGGAAGCAGTGTTATCAGAGTTGAAGTGAACAGACCAGTGCTCTCTGCATGGGTGACATGTTGCCACAGGCAGGTGCAAAGTACCCAGCAGTAGAAGGAAATGTTGGAACTGAAGGAAAACCTGATGGGTTGCCTCTGCTAAGGTAATCCATCACAAGCTTTTTCAGAAGTGGTTAGATGACCTTACCTGTTCAGTCTCAAAAGGTACTGGGACACCCAGGCAGGAAAAAGCTTGTGCTTCGAAATCATCTTCAGTGCCCAGAATTGCTAAATGAAAATGTGGTAATAGGCTGCTTATTATACTAATATTAGTTCTGTTTATTTTAACTTCATGTTACTTTAAATTATGTTCTTTGATAATAATTTGTAATACCAGATTTTTTTAAGACATGCTATTTCAAGTAGAAGTAGTACTAAAAAAGAGTAATATTTTCCTTTTCCTTACATGACATTCAACTGTAAAATTCTAATTCATGGTAATTCATGTAATGGCATGATTTAAGGTAAACGAAGTCCTTAGAGAGATGACACGTGAATACTTAACGTTATCCAAAAGCCTTCCTTTAAATAATGTATAATTTACTTTTAAAAACTTAATTTGCAATTGCATTTTATTTAGTCATCTATTAATTCATTCAACAAATATTTACAGAATGTCAATGCTGCACTGGGAACTATGTGAGGTGGGAAGGATATAAAAATTAATAAGACATGATTCCACTCTGAGTATCTATCCAAGAGAAATGAAAACATATGTTCACACAAAAACTTGTACTTGCGTGTTCGGAGCAGTATTTATTCACAATAGCCAGGAAGTGGAAATGACCCAAATGTCCATCAACTGGTAAGTGGACCAGCAAAAGATGGTATATCCGTACAGTGGCGCACCACTTAGCAACAAAGAGGAAAGGACTGCTGCTATGGTCACAACGTGGAAGAACCCCAAAACTCGGCTCATGAAGAAGCCAAGTGAAAAAGACCACATTGTGTGTGATTCCATTTATAGGAAACATCTAGAAAGTGAAAACCTTAAGACACAAAGTAAATTAGTAGCTGCTTGGGACTAGGAATGGAAACAGGGATTCACTGCAAATGGGCACAAAGGCTCTTATTTTAGGGTGACGGAATTGTTCTAGAATCAAATCGTGGTAATAAATGCACAAATCTGTAAATTATAAAAAAATCACTGAATTATATACTTAAAGCCAGTGGAATTTTATGGCATGGAAATTATACCTCTGTACATCTGTTAAAGAAAACTTAATTAAGAGAAAACCAAATGTCACAAATGACTACCTGGGGAATGTCGAGCTCCTCTAATTGGCTTTGAGTCATCTCGCTGAGCTGCCGAAATGTCATTGTAAAATCAGCTTCTGTCTTTGCCATGAGCTAATGAAAATAATTATATTTATCAATCTCAATTCTTCAAGAATATGCTGATTAGTAATTCAAATGTTAGTCAGGAAAAAAAAAGACAAACTCACATGTAAGAGAAATGCAATTAAATCATCATCACCCTTCCTTTCTCCAAGTAACCCCAGTTTGGCTTTGAACAAGGCTCTAAATCTGAAAGAGAAATGTCGGTTTAGTTCAACTCTCACTATTTTAAGAATTGTCCTCAAACCAACTAGGATGCTTTCTTTCTTTTTTTTTTTTTTTAAGACTTTATTTATTTATTTGACAGAGAGAGAGACAGCCAGCGAGAAAGGGAACACAAGCAGGGGGAGTGGGAGAGGAAGAAGCAGGCTCCCAGTGAGGAGCCTGATGTGGGGCTCAATCCCAGGACCCCAGGATCACGCCCTGAGCCGAAGGCAGACGCTAAACGACTGAGCCACCCAGGCGCCCCAACTAGGATGCTTTCATATCCCTATTCAGAAGGACAAACCTTGTATAATAAAGAACAGGATATCCCTCAAGAATCTGAGCTGCTCTACAGGGAGAGAAAAGGAAGGACAGTGAAACTTGATTAAAAATTAACATTCTTGAATTACATTTTACAAGAACAAAGGGAACCTTTTCACATATTAAATATAAATATGGTAATTATATTTATCAATCTCAATTCATACATTTCATAAAAATATAAAGATTAAAGCATTCTTAACCTTAAACTCATCTTGAAACAAATTAAGTTTCTATTTCATAAGATTCTTATATGTACTTTAAATCACACAAAAGCTCAACTCATTCTGAAGCTCCACTCCCTTTACTTTACTGACCTCATCCCATATGCTTCTTCGAGGCAGCCACAGGAGCCTTCTTGCTGTGCCTTACAACACCGCACACAACCTGCTCGGGGCCTTTGCACAGGCTGGTCCCTCGCCGGGAGCACCCTTCCCCCAGGCCTCCATGCGGCTTGCTCCCGTGACTCGTTCGAGCCTTTGCTTGAGGGAGGTACTGACCATCCTTTTAAATCTGCAAACCCCTCCTTTCCTTTATTCCCTATCCCCTCCTTATTTTTCTCCATTGTATTTATCTCCTTCTAATAAGCTATGTAACTTATTTATTCTGTTTGACTGTCTCTCCCACCGGAAGTAAGCACCACAAGGGCACAATTATCATGCTGTTTGATTCGCTGCTGTCCCCTTAGCACTTACAACAGCGTCTGGCACATATTAAGCACCTCAATAAATGTTTGTTGAACGAATAAATGAACTCTGCAGGACAAAACCAATGTAAAATTAATGGAGACAAGAGTGACTGCTTAATGAATATTGTTTTATATTACTTTGATTTTGAAATATAATGTATTACCAATATATTTTTAAATTATATTAAGGAAACCATAGATGGTATATAAAACTTTTACCTTGTTGTAGTAATCCTTTGTGCTACCTGGGGTTAATGAAATTACTATCTGCTTTGCCTTCCACCTGGGATCTTGTTGTACTGGAAATGGTCAATTTTAGATTTTGGGGGGGGGAGAGAGTGAAGTTAAATATACTTTATCTTCTGGCAAATACATTACAGACACAGAAATGATTAAAACGTGATCCAGCCCTCAAGGAGTTCGATGTCCAGTGGTTACATCAAGAAATATCTTCACATTCTATGTAATTATTAACATACTTAGATTATTATTCATGCTTATTTGTATACATATGCAAGATATTTCATTTTGAGTAATTACAAACATTACAATGTTGCCTATTTATTATTTATTCTGTTGTCTAAAACGGCAACCAGGTACCCTTTTTTCTTCAGCCCGAATTCAGGAGAGATCACACAATAGTCAGACTGAGATTAAAAGTTCAGCTTTGTAACCTTTTTCATGACACATCTCCAAAGGCAAGAGAAACAAAAGATAAAATGAACTTGTGGGACTTCATCAAGATAAAAAGCTTCTGCACAGCCAAGGAAACAGTCAAAAAAACTAAGAGGCAGCCCACGGAATGGGAGAATATATTTGCAAATGATACTACAGATAAAAGACTGGTATCCAAGATCTACAAAGAACTTCTCAAACTCAATACGCGAGAAACACATAAACAAATCAAAAAATGGGCAGAAGATACGAACAGACACTTTTCCAATGATGAGGAATCATGTCATCAGAGAAACCACACAGGCTGGGGGGCTCTTGGCCACTGGCATGAAAGGCAGAATCCACTCAGGTGGATTTTCCAAGTCAGCCAATAGGGAAAGCCAGTGAGTGACCCTAGCAACGGGCCTCATGCTCCGAGGGCCATTATATTATTAGCTGTCTGTTACCCGGGATGAGTTCCACAGTTAGTGTTCCCTGCTCCTTTCTGCTGCTTAACTGTTAGTGGCTTGAAGCTTACAGCCTTCAGAAGGATGCTGCTTTTCCTAAAGAGCTGTTAGAATGCAGCCATGGTGACAACAAGTAAAAACAAGGGCCCTGGAGGAGATAATGCTAAGTGAAATAAGTCAAGCAGAGAAAGACAACTATCATATGATTTCTCTCATCTATGGAACATAAGAACTAGGATGATCGGTAGGGGAAGAAAGGGATAAAGAAAGGGGGTAATCAGAAGGGGGAATGACATGAGAGACTATGGACTATGAGAAACAAACTGAGGGCCTCAGAGGGGAGGGGGGTGGGGGAATGGGATAGGCCGGTGATGGGTAGTAAGGAGGGCACGTATTGCATGGTGCACTGGGTGTTATACGCAACTAATGAAGCATCGAGCTTTACATCGGAAACCAGGGATGTACTGCATGGTGACTAACATAATATAATAAAAAAACATTAAATAAATAAATAAATAAATAAATAAGTTCAGCTTTGTTATTGATAAAAGCTAGTCTGGAAAACATGGCTTAAGTCTGCGGATAAATCGGCATGTTAATATATTGCGCCTAAATTAGAGAGATTTATTCTCTCCGTTACTAGCACAGCAGTTACAACCATGGGCGTCCCCCATCTGGGCGCACCTCCATACAATTTTCATATAAAAAAGCAGAACATGTGGGCTTTCTCTGGTCGGGCAGCTCTCTGAAAAGAGAGGTATTTATAGGATGAGCCACACATTTAGTTTCTTCTCCCAAATTCATCGAACTGATCATTAACCCTTCTTCCCCCAGAGAGGAGTAAATGGAGCCAGAGAAGGACTATGTACTCTAATGACCCCCCCCCCCCCCAACCACAGGTAACCACTGAAAGGGAGAGTAAGTGATTTCTTTTAAAAGTCTTTAAGGCCAAACACTAAACCAGAGATGTCAAAGGAAGATGGCGGTTCAAATGAATGTTTGGTACCTGCCCTTCCCTGCTCTAATTCAGCCCCTCTCCTGGGCCTCAGAGCTGCGAGGGGCTGGGGGAGGCAGGCGGGGCCTGGAGGGTCTGAGCAAGGCTGCAGGCCCTCACTCTTGAGGTACCACATGGCTGAGCAGAGCAAAGACGTTACGGGCCCTACCTGTATAAACGTTACTGCAAAAAGTTAGTGGGCTCCCTGGCTTCCAAGAAGCTACCGGAGCGCTGCTAAAACCTCTCTGCCCCCGAAGGTGGGAGAATGCTAGCCTTGGCTGGGAGCTGGGAGCAGAGAGGCAGCCTAGGAGAGGCTCAGCAGAAAGCTAAAATCCTGCAGGTACTCCGCCAGCCCGTGAAACGGGTACCAACACTTACCTGGAGCGGAGCCCCAACACAGAGGCAAAGGAAAATAACACGGCGCCTAAGGGTTTTCCTCCCACACCCAGAGAGAGGAAAAACAAAAGAACGTCAGAACAGTTGGCTCTTAGCACAATGGAACTGCTGGTGAAGACAGATAACAATATGAAAAAAAAGAATAAGACACTTCAGAAGAATAAGCTATGCCTCAGCAGACCTTCTGGAACTACAAGATAGCATTTCCGACTACAAAATTCAGTGGGCTAATTGAGAGAGAAGACGGTTACTCTTGAGACTCAAATTTAGTGGCCTAGGAATTCGGGGAGAAGAACTACCACAAAACACTACGCAAAAACACAAAGAGATGGAAAGCATCAGGAAAACAGTAAGAGACTTGGGGATGTATGGAGGATTCATACAAAGAACGGAGTGTCCAAAGCACAAAAAGAAATGAATGGAAGAGAGTCCACAGTTAAGCAAAAGCAGAGATTTCTCTCCTTGGAAATGTAGCAGAGCAGCAGAACCACTGTTGGTGTTTTTAGGACAAGGGGTGTATCTTAGGGACTTGACCTTCCGTGACTGTGGGAGCCAGTGAAGAACGACATATCATACTGTTGCTTCTGTGTCTGGTTTTGGGGCTCAACGTGGGCAGAGAGGAGAGGGTAGAAAATTGTGTGTGAGACTGGAGACAGTGAAGACCAAGTGGAATCTATACAAGCTGAAACCCCTGTCTGTACCTCCAGTGTCCCAGCTCCGTGGCGCAGGTCAGCTGCAGGGTCAGCCAGTGCCCTGAGCACGGAGCAGTGCACGCCCGGCCCAGGACGCGACTTGGCTCTCTCCCCACACCAACACCATGAAGCAGCAGATGGACGGCAGTACGTGCGAGCGGCAGTGGGGCCTGACCCGAGACCAGCCTTCTGGGTGTAATCACGCTGCTGCCTCACTTCCGCCTTCCAGATCTTGCAAACTTCTCTTGGGCCAATGAACCCACGACCATACAGGGAAGGAAAATTTGGGCCAGCGTAGCTATGCTGATACAATGTAAGGCCCCGACACTTTATATGGCTCTATGATTGAGTTCTGGCTGATGTGAAAGGAGGGAAGTGAAGTGCACAAATTCTGACATGTATCCTTCAATAGTGAGGACTTGACTCTTTTCTTCTCCACGCTGCCACACAAAATACAGATGTTACAGATGGTGTCCGAGATCAGACCCTGAGGACTACACGCAGTGCATGGCGGGATGGAAAGCTGGAAGCAGTCTGGGACAGCAGAGTCCCCACTCCAGCCCTCAATTACCAACCTGTACGCTTTCATGTCCATCTTGTTCAAACTACTATTATTCTGGGTTTCTGTTACACACAAGTGAATCTATAATCTAATACCCTATGTCTCAATCATCTGTCAGAGTAAAATAAAAACAGTAACGGTTATGCAAGAATTCAGAAAATATATCACCTCTATACCCCGGTAAGTGAAATAATACAGTAATCAAAACTTGGTGATGGAACCATGAATAAAAAGCAGTGGCCAGCAGCGAAATGATTAGAAATGTGTGTGTGTGCGTGTGCAGGTGGGGGAAGCACTAGGGCAAAGAGTCTTACGACAGGAGAGATACACTTCAAGAGAAAACCTACAACGGTCTGAAATTCAAAATACTAAGCTGTCGTATTAGCAAAATCTAGCAGTTGGGTACTTAGAGGTAAAACGTAAAAGCATTCTAAGTCTCGCTGAGATGGAGGGAAAAACTTAAATAAACCAACAGAATCTTAGTGAAGGAAAAGTGTTTGGAAACTCATCTTCCCATAACTTCCCACCGAGAAAGTGGCAGAAAAAGGAAGATAACTACCAGTGGTGGGTGGAGAATACAGTAGTTTCCAAATCAAGGTGGGGGGGTGATGAATGAACTGCTCAAATCATAAAAACATAAGGAAAGTCGGGGGGGGGGACTGATACATAATATAAAGATAAAGCATGATGTAAGACAAGAATAAAATCAATCATTGTAATAAATGTGAACAGCCTACATACTTCTATTAAGACAGAAACCATCACATTGAGTTAAAATCTGGCTATATATGTTGTTTGTTTTTACAAGAAACATACTTTAAAACAAAGTGATAAAGGTAAAAAACAAAGTGACACTCCTGGCAAATCCAACAAAAAGAAAGCATGAATCGCAATATTAATATCAGATAAATTGAAATCTGGAGTTAAAAGGATAAATCAAGATGAAGGGGTCATGATGTTAAGCTAAAAGGCACATTTTTTTAAGGCAATATAAGTAAAAATCTGTATGTACTAATAATACAATAGCAACATATGCAAATTTAAAACAATTAGAAAAAATTACTTAGTAAAAATACAAGTGGAAGATTTTAATACACATCTCTTATGAATCAAATTTATCAAATAAATAAAAAATAGAGTCATAATACATTCAATACACTCAATTTGATATAGTAAAACCTTTGACTAAAGAGTATACATTATTTTGTTTGGTCATGAAACATGCACAAAAGTCATTATGTTGAGGCCACAAAGAAACCTTAACATATTTTAAATAGTAGGTTTTACCAAACACATATAAAAATATATGAATAAAATGAGCCCAACTATTAGATATTAAAAAAAATGATAAATAACCCTTAGATCAAAGGAGAAATAAACTAAAATTTCACAACACCTAAAAAGCAATAAATAAGGAAACACTTTATCCTGATAACTGTGGGAAAAAGCCAAAACTGTACTAAAGAAAAAAATACAGTTTGAAATGCCTTCACTATTAAAGACTAATAAGATGGTTTTTAAAATGTTAGCTTCTTGTTTTTCAAAAAATGATCATTATACAAATGTATTTTCACACAGATTTAATTAGTGGATTTAGGATTTACTCACAACTGCTTTTGCCTAGGATCCAGTAAGGGGTTTAAAGCTTGCAACAACTTGTTTAAATTAAACATCCCAATATTGGCCTGATTTCCTATTTTATATCTTCTTTCATCATCAGATGTGTTTGGGACAAAATCTGTTTAAAATAAAAAAATATTGGCATTTTATAGTGGAGATAATTTTAATAAATGGCCTCTCCCTTTCTAAATTTATTTTTAAACTTAAGAAATTTATATTATCAGATAGGTCTACATTTATTAAATCTTTCTGACGTTAAACATTTAACTAAAAAAATAACATGAACGCTCACTACCCATACACATGAAATTCTTTTTAAATATGAATATTTGCCCAATAGAGGAAATAATTCTAATATGTAAGGATTTTCAGGTGATCAGGGGCACCTGGGTGGCTCAGTCAGTTAAGCATCTGCCTTCGGCTCAGGTCATGATCCCAAGGTCCTGGGATTGAGTCCTGCATCAAGCTCCTTGCTCAGCAGGGAGTCTGCTTCTCCCTCTCCTCCCTCTGCTCCTCCCCCTGCTCCTGCTCGCTCTCCCTCTCTCTCCCAAATAAATAAAATCTTAAAAAAAAAAAAAAAAAGAATTTTCAGGTGATCATAAATGCACTTCAAACTCCACCTCAAGTGGCATGTCCTCCACGAAGCCCGCTTGGATCCCTCCTTGTAAGGACTGTTACTATGACCTCCGTTTTATACTGGTGAAGTGAGAAGTTAAGTAACTTGTCCAAGGAAGGGCTCACAGCCACTACGGCTCAGATGGCAGAGGTCAAACCTGCGATCTGTCTCACACAGGTTCCCTACTACCCTCCCTGTCATCTTCTCTACTATGTAATTCCTTAAGGGCAGAGACCACGAAGGGCTCATTTTTGTATCCCAACAGCACCTAGAACATGGAGTACCACATAAAATGACCATTTTAGGAATGAACCCAATTCTTTCTACTACCCCATCACTGTAATCACTATAACAATAGTTATATAGCTTAGTGAAATTATATGTGTGTGTATATATATATACATATTTACATATAAATCACACATACCTGGATTATACGCTTCCATAAAACCAAATGGGCCATAGTCAATTGTAATAGATAACAAACTGAAGTTATCCGTATTACAAACACCTGAAACCACAACAAAAGGATTCCAAAAACATGGTAATGAAATAATAAAGCATTTTTAAATGTATAAAATTATCCAGAATAGAAAAGGTAATGGAAATTCATTTGTTTTAGAAGTGAAACAAAATTAGATTACCAATTGAAAGTTTAACTGGGTGATGTTAAATAGCTTAATATATATTCAAACTACATCCTTTAACTAAATTTAGCCTTTTGTTTTATACCCCCCCACACAAAGATTTCAAATACTGCAGGAACAAAAGCCCCAAGAAATACAACTTCTTCTTACTTATCCTCAATTTCTTGCATTTGTTCTAAAAAAATATAGGCTACTTGGAATGGAAGTGAAACTAGTAAAGGAATAAGATTAATTCATTTTCAAAGGATGGGAAAAGGGGAAAATACGGATGTGCGCGCCCGTTACTGTCATCAGCTGGAGGCCACTAGCAGAGTGGGGAGGGAGTGCGGCCTCCCAGCCGAGGGGGCTGGCGGCAGGAGTGTGGGGTAGGAGGGAGCTGGGGAATGGATATGCCAGCCTGATACAGGATATTTGGCAACTCTGTCCAATATAGGGTTTCAACCTTTTTCAGAGCAACAGGGCCCTGTTTATCAAAATGTTAAATGTACAGACTCTCTGACCCAGCCATTCCACGTTAGCGGTTTGTCCTCAAAAGTCACCTTCAGGAATAGGAAGATACAGTTGCAAGGCAGTCACTGGTTCATAGTAGCAAAAACTCTGAAACACCTACCCGGCTCTCCCTACCCCAACCCACCCCAAGAGAGATACACAGAGTATGCATGTGATAAACTAAGCAGATTTCAAGAAGTTTTGCAATGTGGGATTCTCTTTGGTATTTATCTAGAGACATTAGGACATACACGGTTTGTTTTTCAGTTATTCTTAGTTGAGGCAGATATTCCTTCTTATGCAACTTCACACACTAAAAGGCTTCAAACACACAAGCCAGCCCTGCTTTTGTCACAGGAGGTGTATGAATATCATCCCAAAAGAGTCCAAAAGAATTGATATGAAATGGTTAATAATGATTACCCTGGAGAATGGAATTCGCACTCACTTCTCTCTACTTTCAATTTGTTTTTTAAGATTTTTTTTATTTGAGAGAGAGAGTGAGCCAGAGAGAGAAAGAGAGAGAGACAGAGCGTGTGTGAGCACGGGTGGGAGGAGGGGCAGAGGGAGAAGCAGACCCCCCACCGATCAGGGAGCCTGACGCAGGACTCGATGTCAGGACTCTGAGATCATGACCTGAGCCCAAGGCAGACGCTTAACCAACTGAGCCACCCAAGCACTCTATACTTATAATTCTTTACCATAGCATGCAGTGCTTTTATAAATAAGATTTTAAAAACAGCTTTAGGGACACCTGTGGCTCAGTCATTAAGCATCTGCCTTCGGCTCAGGGCATGATCCCGGCGTTCTGGGATCGAGCCCCGCATCGGGTTCCTCCGCGGGAAGCCTGCTTCTTCCTCTCCCACTCCCCCTGCTTGTGTTCCCTCTCTCGCTGGCTGTCTCTATCTCTGTCAAATAAATAAATAAAATATTTTAAAAATAAATAAACAAATAAATAAATAAATAAAAAATAAAAACAGCTTTAAAGAGACCTAAATATGATACATGTAGCCACAAAGTTTAAAAGGTTTATAGGCCAGGGCGCCTGGGTTGTTCAGTTGGTTAAGCGTCCAACTCTTGACTTTGACTCTGGTCTTGATCTTGGGATTGTGAAATCAAGTGCAGCTTTCAGAGTCCGGCTCTGTGCTCAGCGTGGAGTCTGCTTGTCCCTCTCCCTCCCCCTGCCCCTCACTCTGCTTGTTCCCTAAAATAAATAAATAAACAAATAAATAAATAAATAAAATCTTTTTTTAAAAAAGAAAGTTTTACAGGTAATCACATCCTCATTGAATGGAGGATGCTTCTTCTGTCTGGTGTATATTGTTCCACTCAAAACCATTTTAAATGCACGAAAATTGTTTCTCTGTTGCTAAAAACAAACTCATACACTAAATGTTAAGAAGCTCATCAGCAGGAATATTTTGAAGTACACAAAAAAGAAGTCTTCTGCTTCAACAAATTAACTCTACTTTCCCATCAGGAAAATGACTACTGATGTTTCATTTTCCTGATGGATGACTTACCATGAGCAAAACCAACAGACATCCACAAGGCCATGAGTCGTGCCGTCTTTGATACCACAATAGAGAAAAAATCCTAAAATAAAATCAAGAAATTTTTCAGATTTTCAGGAATGTATACTCTTTTATTTATTTATTTATTTATTTTTTAAAGATTTTATTTATTTATTAGACAGAGATAGAGACAGCCAGCGAGAGAGGGAACACAAGCAGGGGGAGTGGGAGAGGAAGAAGCAGGCTCATAGCGGAGGAGCCTGACGTGGGGCTCGATCCTATAACGCCAGGATCACGCCCTGAGCCGAAGGCAGACGCTTAACCGCTGTGCCACCCAGGCGCCCCAGGAATGTATACTCTTTTAGGATATTCTGCTAAGGCACAAGGAGAACACGGAAAGAATTCAGCGTGCCAAAAGATGACTAAAGGAATGGAAATTAGCAGATGTATGAAAAAAATGGAAGAATGTGGAATGAGTCACCGAGATACAATATATAAAGGCTCGGACACAGTATAACGACCAGGCCTTCTCCATGTCCAATAAGAGCAGGAAAAGCAATAGAATTCAGCACAAGAGAGTTAAATGTAAGCAAAGTGAGTTCTTAAACTTTGAAATGAGTCACCAAGAAAAATAACGGAATTCCCTTCTCTGTGGCTGCTAAGAGAATGAAAGAGGGTTATGAAGACCAAATCATCTCCACAAGAATAGAAAATCACATTTTCCTGTTATGTGTTGTGCTTCTTTCAGAACTACGACAATAGAAATATCTGTATTTCTCATGTGTGAGAAAAGAACATGTGGGACCAAGTTATACAACACACGCACAAAACACAGCGTTGGAGTCAGGACGCTGCAGCGCCTGCTCCTTCTCTCCAGACGCCTGTCAAACCACCTTTCTCACCTATGCCTTGTGTGCGAAGTGGTTCACCTTCTCCTCCTCTCACAAAATGTTCAAAGTGCTCTCCGTTTCCTTTCCTACCTTTAGTTAAGTTCTGAGTTGTAACCGTTGATGTTGGCGGGCCAAGAGAGAAAACCTAGTACTGACCTTTCTCTTTAAAAACTTACCACATATCTGTTTGGTTCTGTGACCTTCACTGAGGGGAAATGCTCCCGTATGATGAAGTCCAATAATGTCCTGGAGAGAAGGAGAGAGCATCAGTGTCCCTCAGTATCAAATCATCTCAATCTGCCTGTGACATCCAGGAAGCCATGAGATTCAAGCTTAAAATGTTCAGAAATTAAAATAAGATTTTACACTCAAAACAGCCATAGAGAAATACTTCCTCAACACCAGTCAAAACTGGGAATGTGTTTCTAAGACAAAATTAGATTCCACCATGTTATATTACAAATGCCGATTAGTTCAGTAAACGTCCAGTGCGCACCTGCCATATGCCCCGCCAGGTGCAAGTACTGGGGGAAAGGAGGCCAAACCCCAGACCCAGAGGACCCAAACCTCAACGAACACAGAGCCCGTCAGGGAGAAGAACACAGGAAGAAATACTGACATTACAGTGTAACACATGCAATAACAGAACACTATAAAAGATACAAAGATAACAGAGCAGGGAACGATTATTTATGTCTGCAGGGTCACATAAGGCTTCGCAAAGGGGGGGGGGTGGCAAAAAACTGTCCAATGTTTGAACTTGAAGTATTTAAGTTGTCTGTGCATCATATTTTTTTATTCCCTATTTTAACTGACTTGTCCACTAACTATAGTGTTTAATGCACTGGATAAGAAAGAAGCCAGAAAAAAATGGGGGGTTGTAGATGTGACCTGGGAATTTCTAAAAGTCAGTCAAAACAAAAGGAGTGGGTTCGAGTTTGTGTATATATATATATATTTTCTTTAAGATTTTATTTATTTATTTGACAGAGATAGAGACAGCCAGCGAGAGAGGGAACACAAGCAGGGGGAGTGGGAGAGGAAGAAGCAGGCTCATAGTGGAGGAGCCTGATGAGGAGCCTGACGTGGGGCTCGATCCCGTAACGCCGGGATCACGCCCTGAGCTGAAGGCAGACGCTTAACCGCTGTGCCACCCAGGCGCCCCTATTTTTTTCTAATCATTTAATAATTTAACCAGGTGAGTAAGTGCTTATATGTCAAGAACTGTTGCAGGTATTTGGGAAACAAAAAAGAATATGTCCGTGGTTATGTGAACCAATGGAGAGATTTTCAGGAGGCGGCGGTCACTAATATACATCAAATGTCAGAGAGATAAGTGAACTATAATGGAAGTATTACCATCAGATGGAACAATTTCAGTGACACTGTGAATCCAAGCAGAAGTGACCCAAAAAACAAATGGGAAGTTAGAAATAATGCCCAGTGAGTGTAGACAACTCTTCTCCACAAGCGAGATGACCACAAGCTCAGGGAACATTTGCTAAAGTAAGAGACTCAGAGACCACTCTGACCAGTGCGATGAGTTCTCTACTCTGCTGACTCATTTCCCTCGTGTCTTTTCTCCCGGTACCCTTATGGACCAGGTACCTGGATTTATGATGCTGATCACTGCAATACAGGATCCACCTCCCAAACGATTCTAGTTTGTCTAAGAGAATCTGTATGATTTTTTATGACTTTAAAAAAACTACTATCTTAACAAAAGGAAGATTTCCTCTTAAAGGAGGAAATATGTTTGTCTGAAGACACATCTTGCTAAGTCTGCTTGCGGAAGCTGGAATTGTGAGTAGAGACACTGTAGGCACCAAGACATCACAAAATGCTGGAAGCTGTACCGTGTGATGCATGGGGGAGAATTCGTTGCTTTCGCTCTTTTGAAGTAATCCTCTGTCCTCCCTGCAGAAAAATCTTCAGTAAGATACACTCTGTTCTTAAATGCTTTGTGTACATTTTGCCTGTTGGTTTGATTGTTTTTGTTCCAGTGAAGGGGCTGAGTTTCAAGTGGGTCAACCCAGAGCAAAGCAGGCATCTCACGTGTGTCAAAACCGGAGTCCAGGAAAGAAGAGACATAAGAGAGAAGACACACTCTGGGAATCCCAGAAATTGGAAGGAGATCTTTGGATCTCTGCAGGCTGCGGATTTGGGGGGGGTTGAATCACTTCCACCCAGGGCTCTGAACGGCACAGAGGCCCTCAGAAGAAACTGGGTTGCATATGAGATTAAAAATTCCTTGAGCAAAGGGTCTACGGGGTCTCACACTTCTTTTGGCCTCCTAGGAAACCCATACATAGCAAGCGTTAAAAAATATTTATTAATTGAAATATTTGGTTTTACTTACAAGAAAACCAAAAATATTTTAACTTCACAGCACTCACATAAGCATTTTTTAAAAGTCTTCTATCATTTAAAAACAAAAGTCATTTTCTAACCTTAGTAAATCCAGCTCACCATAATGAGCCAAAATTTCTAACGATCCAATTCTGAACCATGATTTTGCAACACGCAGCACTACTGCACCTGAAAAACACACACTTTAGCATAAATTATTTTAAACTATGTAAATATAGCATAATATGCTTTTCTGAAAATTCAAATTATTTTAGTAAAAAATAACACAGGAACCAAATTTATCAGAAAAGCAACAAATTTATACCCCAGAAAGGATCAAGGATTTTTCTCTATTTCTTTAAGCCTTGAATCAGTTAGAATGTCAGAAACCACAACACTTGCAGAAATACTAAGGTCCCAACCTCACTAAAGGCTGCTCAGTTCAACTGTTAGGCTCCCAACATGGGATTCCCACTGTCTCCTCTGTTGGGACCTTTTCCCTGTACTTCATCTTGAGATAGGGAATCAGTGGATGATTTCCATGGCATAGTCCCTGCAAGTGCCTTCTCTTGGTGTAACTCATTGAAAATCAACTTCAATAAATAAATGTTTGCATATGTTATATGCATGCACGGAAGAAATAAAGTGAATCTATGCATTTTTGTGTTAGTGTTTGCAGCCTTCTATTGCCACCTCCTGTTTTGACTACAGACATTAGTAATACAATTAGTAAAGAGAATTCATGTTCTTTTTCTGAATAGGAATGCTGTACTTCCGTGTGTTTGGATGTCAAGGTGAAGTCAATCCCAGGCAGCAAAGCCTCCTGCCTCGGTGCGTTGCCCTTCCAGACGGTCCCACTCACTGCTACCTCCGGGCCTTTGTGCTAGTCCCCGCCCCACGTGCGGGCGCGCTCCTTCTTCTCCCCCGACCGAAATCCTTCCTAATTTCAAAGATAAATAACCCTTAACTCCGTTAAGCATGAATACTTTAGGGGGGCTGTTTTTTATGAGAATCTTGTCAAAACATACTAGGCACTAAGTATCAAGAACATAACTCGTGCACTCGTGAATCACCGTGAACATCAGTGAGCACGATGCTGCCCCGTCCTACAGTGATGTCCGGAGGACCCAACAGGGCAGGTAGGGTATCGGCAGCCCTCAACAGCTCTGCTTTCTAAACCGTTGAATAAGTTTATTATTAGCACGTGACTCTTGATCTCGGGGCAGTGAGCGCAAGCCCCACGTTGGTGTAGAGCTTACATACATACATACATATATACATATAAAATAAAATACATTTATTATCGATTTTCAGGGCTCTTCCCGCCCCAGAGATTCAAGGTCAAGTTTCTCTCGCTGTTTCTCTTTGCCGCCCTACAGCACACTCCTCACCCCTTCCTAATCTTTTTTTTTTTTTTTTGGCTTACTAAAGGCTGAGGAAAAAGTTAACTGAACCGATTGGAAGGGAGCATGAAGTAGGAGCAATCAGGCTCTGAGGAAAGGTCTGAGGGGCTCTCCTCAGAAGAAAGTGTATGAGCTTTCGTGTCCATTTTGCTGGCTGTGCATAAGCATTTTTGTTCACTTCCCAGCTGTCTACTGTTTGAAACCGAAGGGCTAGTGACGTAAGGATGTGGGGCAGGATACCCTACGGTAATATTCTTTTTTTTTTTTTTTTTTAAGATTTTATTTATTTATTTATTCGACAGAGATAGAGACAGCCAGCGAGAGAGGGAACACAAGCAGGGGGAGTGGGAGAGGAAGAAGCAGGCTCATAGCGGAGGAGCCTGATGTGGGGCTCGATCCCATAACACTGGGATCACGCCCTGAGCCAAAGGCAGACGCTTAACCGCTGTGCCACCCAGGCGCCCCCCCTACGGTAATATTCTAATGCTGCAATTACATCTTGAAGAATCCCGGGTCATTTTTTAAGAAGACCGCAAAGAGGTCCAGGATCTGTTCTTCTTTAAGAACTTAGCCTAATTTTATGTCCGTATTCTAAAAATTATCATTACCTCGTTCTTTCACAATGTTTCCATTGTAGAGCTGACCTCTCCATACTTCATCATCACTGACAACCAGACTGAAACGTAAGAGAACCCAACAATTAAAGTTACATATTAGCTGCTAGCAAGCTACCAAGAAGTGCCTAAAACCATAAGAAACGATAAGAAATCACGCTACCAGAGATTTATCGGCTCAGTTTACTGACACGTGCCTGCAGATAACATGATGTAGTCTTGAAAGTTAGCTTCAAGGAAAAAGGACTTACCTTGCAGCTCTGCTGGTTGGAATTCCAAGAGAGTGCATGGCCTCGCTGCATAAAAATTCTCTCACTGAGGAACGAAGAACAGCTCTGCCATCACCATTTCTAGGGCAAATAAGAGAAAAAAGATTTTCAGTTGTAATGAAGACAACATCAATTTTTATTTAGATGACTAAAAAAATATCAAACTGTACCGGGAGTATGGGGTCTTTCCCGAGCCTTTTAATTGGAGCTCCCACTTTTCACCCTGCCTTCAACAACAATGAAGAAATCTTAGTATTCAAAGATCCGTACTAATATTTAGCAGAAAAGCTATTATATCAGAAAACATGTGGTACCTGTTTGTGTAAATTCCAATAAGGTGGGCTCTTCCATCCCCAAGCTGACCTGCCCATATCCCAAACTAAAGGAGAAAAAGAAAATTATTCATGCTTATTACCCTTTTTTAAAGCTTTCATAGTAATATTATAGCCAAAGTTATTTTGTCAAAATTGAGAATGGGGTATTACATTTTTAGAATTATAATAATCAACAACTAGAACAAAGGTGAAAAAAATTCAGTCAATAAAACATAAGTGAAATTCCTTTTCAAAATATAAATTTGAGACATATAATTAACTTCATCATCTTACAGCTGAGCTCAAGTTTGTTAGGTGTAGAATATTTAGAACTGACCTATTGATCTATTTAATTCCAGAATATGAACTCGGAACAATTTATTCATAGAAAGTTTGCCTATAGTATATGTATGCAATGTAAAATCAAGAAAATACTTATAACTGGAAAATTGCTTTTGAACTTACAGTTAGCTGTTCCCAACATTTTCTGTTTGCGGTTGCCCGACTCCCAGGTATGCCATTTACCAGCTACGGGAATTTGAGTTACTTAATCCCACTGAGACTGACCTTTCATTTCTGTAAAATGGGATGACCCTTGCCAGGTTGTTGTAAGAATGAATGCCAGCGGATGCCCTGTACTATGTCCGACATATGCAAGTGCTCAGAAGACGGTAATAATTATCATTACCAACACTGAATTGCTGGCTTAGACACTGTTCCATTTCCCACATGCATGTTACTTCCACCAGAAAGATGTCTCTGACTTCCTGGGACTAGGAGGGTTCTGGGAGTTCCCATAACTCCTATGCCTACCCCTATCGTGACCGTGATGTTATTAGATTTCTTTATCCCCTCCCCTAGAGTATTAGCAATCAGAGCAAAGGGGGAAGGTCTCATTCACCATCATAGCTCCTGGCAATAAAAGGAGTTCTATAAACAGGTGTGGAATATTTAAACTGTTGATAGTTCTGATAGAAAAACATGAACTTGAGAAAAATCTACCCAGTATTTTACTTTTTCATCTTAACCAGGCACAGATCACCATTAATTTTAGCTACCTAATACCTCGAAGAGCACAAATCTGAGAGGTGCTCTCAGCATACTCTGGCAATTTCTAAAGTCGACAATACATTAGGTATATCCCACACCATGAAAAAGTAGAAAGAATGGTGAATCCAGAGCTAGGAGTGAAGTCAGGGGAAACAAGAAGGTAGTTCTCTATTAATAAAAGAGAAATGATTTACTGTTCAAAATGGCAAACCCATCCTTAGAAATAAATCTTTATAATTTCAAGAGATGAACCAAGAGATGAAACATGAAATTGATTTTTAAAATCTAATTTACTATACTATCAAAAAAAAAAAAAACCACCCTACAAAAAAATACACCTTAACAAAACTCTGCAGGGCTTAAGGTCTGCGTTTGTACTCTAACAGTACATGCGAGGACCAGCACAAAATGCTATCTGATAAATTTAACCTATATGGGGAATGGCTTTTTGAACTATGGAATCCCTATATTTGGGAGCTAGAAAAAACCATAAGGATCATCTTGTCCAGAAGTTTCGAAATGGAAAAACATAGTTCGGCAAAATGTTAATAATTATTACTTAAGAACAAATCACAACAATACCCTACAGTCAAGTATGTTTGGAAAATGGGGTGTTAAGTAAAATTAAGCGGATTTCTTTGCCACATCCCTTCTCGCAGTTCCTGGAATGGACCTGGTCAACCCTTGCACGTTACGGATCACGACACGGAGGTTCAAGTTTGTCATAGATGACCCCTGAAGTCTTTTGCAGTTCTAAAGGTCTATGTCACTTTGCTTCTCAGCTTATGTTAGCTTAGCTTCCATGATACTTTTGCTTCTTAGGACATTGAAGAAGGAAAGCAACAAAGATCTAAAAGGAATTAAATGCCCCCAACAAACCAGAGCCTGATATTATCATTATTATAATAGCTATCATGGAAGCACTTTTCACTTTTCATATTTCTTAATTTAATCCTTACTCCAACCCTATTATACTTTGCTACTTGTCCTAAAATATATTCCAAAGTAAACCAGCCCCCAGACAACCAGACTGTTCATCTTATCTAGTTCATAGGAAAGTCACAGCAAGTTCAACAATTGATCCTGTGTTCCTTCACTTTCTCCTATTTTTTTTTAACTTCGTCAGATACCACAACCTGAACTTGCTTCAATATCTTAACTTCATTTCTAGAAGGCTCTTTCTTAATTGCTTCAGCATATATAACACCCCCAGTTAATCCTGATTAAATTCTAGCAGTTTCTAGCAGTTCTAAAACTTTGTTCTGCAGCTATCCTGGCAAAACTATTATCTCTTTATCCTTCTGAGGTTTTTATATTGACTTTTTGTGCTACTTGACTTTGCCTACATTTCTTGTCTGAAATGTCCCTGAATGAGCTCTCTAGCAATAAATCACAGAAATTTTGTATTAGTGCTACCCCAGTTTTCTCGATTCCATCAAAGAAAGTTGGGCATTAGCTTTCTCACAGCAAGAAATCACATCAGCCAATTAAAATATCTTATCATGACACATTTTTCTAGAAACATCTTGTCGAAGTCTCCACACACTAATATTAGAGGAATTAATGTAAAAAAAAAAAAACCTTCATTAATGAGATGTAAATTATATTTATATTAGGGAAGTCATGCTGATGCTGCTCATACCTGGTACCCACCATATCTGTGAGCCAATGGAATGGACCCAGATACTATCTTTTCACCACTCACAAGCTGGATAAAATCATCTGTTTCTGAGACAGATAAGTCAAGGTCCAAAATATCTTCTAGAACTTCCTGAAGCAGGAAAAAACAAAAAAACAAACCAAGAAGACCTTACAGACTTAAGCAATCCTTTAATAATTTTTGAGAAAAGAGATATGATGGAAGAAAATTAGAAAAATGAACCTCTTCCAAAAGTACATTAATATTTTCTCATGAGGGATGTATCATACTCTATATGCTTATTTATGCTTTTTGGAAAAATCAGTTCTATTAGATAGTTTTAAAATTTTTATGTAATTCTTGTGATGCATAGTAAAATACCATTTTTTCTTAGCACACATTCTTTAAAGGAACTAGGAGAAAGTAAATGTCCTACTTCTATCCCAAATCCAATTGTATCATGAAAGAGCAATTTATAATTTGTTATTAGAGCCCATTTCTAAGAATTGAACTCATTTGTCCCCTTTTTTCAAAAAAAGTATATTTTCTTTGTAAGATAACTTTAAGATGAAACGGAGTACTAGGGTCCAGGAATTTGTATCAAAAAGTGATTTCTAAGAATGACATTCTCCAAGTGTCTGAACTCTAAACACAAAGATAATCATTTATCAATAGGCTAACAATTCAACTATAAAAGGTATGAATATCTTTTTTAGACAAAAGTTACAATGAATTAAGTATTTTTGTTGTGAAAAAATAAAGCCTAACCTTTGAAACTGCTGCAAGACGTACTCTTGATTTGAAGGGAGTAGGGAAGGCAATTGAAAAAATACAGTTTTTCACTTTACGAACATAATTTTCTTGAACAGGATCAACTGGCAACACGGCTGAATTAAAACAACAACAACAACAACAACTCTTCTTAATGTTCTCATTTGTCCCACAGACAGCATTAACATTCCTAGAAAATCAATTTATACCACTGTTTTCTTCCTACTTAGTTATTTAAAGCCTATTTTGTCATTTTCAACCATATCTATCCAATATTCATATAATACAGTAAATGGAACCACCCAAGAAGATGGGAGATGGGAAAAGTTTAAAACAAGACACATACCCTGTCTTCGAGGATTTGCACTCGTGGGAGACCAACGGATGCACAATATGATTATAAATAAGAATGTATAAATGAAGTGGAGGCGAGCTACATTACAGTTTTAGAATTACAGTACTAGCCAATTCGGTGGACTCCAACCAAAAAATATCAGGCAGTTAATCACATTCTTTCTGCCCTTCAGAAAATCATAATTACTGAAGGAAACAGATACACGTAAAAAAAAACTCTAATACCAGGCAACCGATGTTTTACTAAATGTACAAAACATGTGCTAAAGCACATGGACCTTATTTTAAAGCTGTACAAAAAAAGAGTTTTGAACATGCTTTAGATACTCAGAACGTATTTTAAGTACAATCTTAAAAATCTTAATCTGTTTTCCTAATCCAAACCAATTAAAACAAACAAACAAACAAACAGAAGAGGGTAGGTGTGTTACTAAAATCACAAAACAAGGGGACACAAAAACTTGTTTCTGGATAGAGAATATATTGTGAAGACGTTAGTGTAACCAAATTATTTAATAAACATAGGGAAACCCAACCAACAACCTAGTAGGATTTTTTTAAGAAACAGATCATTTTAGGGGGGCTTGGGTGGCTCAGTCGGTTAAGCGTCTGCCTTGGGCTCAGAGCATGATCCCAGGGTCCTGGGGTCTGGCTCCCTACTCAGTGGGGAGCCTGCTTCTCCCTCTCCCTCTACTGCTCCTCCTGCTTGCCTGCTCTCTCTCTCTCTCTCTCTCAAATAAATAAAATCTTAAAAAAAACAACTGATCATCTTAAAGTATAAATCTTGAAATATAAAAACTAATTCTTTAGAAATGAGAATTTTCTTATCATAAATTATAAGAACACAACCATTAAAAATAGTTATCCCAAAAATAGATGCAAAGAACAAAGGGACTCAATAAAAAGAACAGAAACAGCCAAAGTAATGTTAAGAATTCTCTATATAATGAAAATGATATTTTGAATCAGTAGAGAAAGGTGACATCAAGACAATTTATCCAACTGTTCAGATTAACTTCTATTTATCCCACCCAAGCCTAGGTGAACCAAATGTAAGTTATAACAGAAATAAAAGTAATCTTCTATCTTTCCCAGATGAGTATAAAAACAGGCAAATGTGGACCAGATTTAACCTTCATATTTTCCCCTAAATACATGGTATAAAAGGCATATCATGGGAAACAAATGGGTTGTCAGCCAAAAAGAGCTGATTTCAGCATTCACCACAGAAACCTGTCAATATGATTAAAAGTAGAAGATCCAACAGTGTATTTTCTTGTCTTTTTAGGGGAGCCATAATGTAGAAACAGACCAAATTACAGTTTATGCATTTATTATGATGCCCTAACATTTTACCAGAGCACAGACAGTATATACTGTTCATTAATACTCACGGTTTTGGACTGACTGATTCACATTTTGGCAAGGCAGTTGACCAGCCAATACATTTAATCATTGGCTATGGAACAAAAGAGTCAACTGCTTCAGAGGTCCCCAGCCCTCACCCTCGTTACACTGTAACCAAAGAATCAGTCATAGACCACAAACCCAACCCAAGACAAAATTCCAAATATATATTGTCTTTATCTTAACATCTCAGAGAAATCAGTAATTCCAAAATTAAATTCTTTAGCGTTCAGTTTTGCCTAAGAATATGAAATCCACAAAAACCGTTAATCTTTCAATGCAATGATGTCTGAACCTCTTCTCTCAAAAAATGTTCTTACCACAGTTACCTTGATAATTCGTTGATCATTTAGCTAATAACATCAGGATGAGATGTTTTCAGGCAGTACTATGAGATATATATATATATATATATATATATATATAT
>NW_024425675.1:10485697-10486158 GCF_017311325.1 Ursus maritimus
ATATATATATATATATATATATATATATATATATATATATGGTATTATGTATATAATCTCTCCTTGGCTATAAAACCTGGTCCCACCATAGATCATGTTTTGAACAGTATCATCACTATGGAAAGAAAATGTCTTATTAAAGTATAATCAATTCTCCAACATCGAAATAACAACTTTGAAAATACTTTCAATTACACACTTACTCCATGTTTATCAGTCAATACTGGTCGTTCCATTCATATAAGTACAGTCGAAAAGACCCATGTTGCTCCTAGCCTGTGCCGAAGAGGAGTCTTTTCTTTGGCTGTTACTTGCACAGCTCAATGGTTTTAACTTCCTAGACACAGGCTTGGCCTCCTTGGGTTAAAAGAACTACTTTGTATTCTGCATGTCCTATTGGTAGGTTATAGCTCATCCAAAGTTTAGCTATAGTCATGTTGGAAACATTCACAAATTTCATA
>NW_024425675.1:10486167-10507312 GCF_017311325.1 Ursus maritimus
ACTTAGCCTTGCCATGCTACATCTTTTTAAGAGCTAGGTGTTTTGTTTTAATCAGGGAAAATGATCTCTCAATGAAAATGGCCTGGTAGACAGCGTTGTATCTGCCAACTGTGAGCTTGGCAAGACATGTAAATCCTCATATCCATTCCCCTATCTGTGAAAAACGGCACATACTATCTAAGTTGTAGGATTATTGTAAATACAAGTGTTTATTGCTACACTTTACCATGGAGAAGTTTACCTGTGGAGGGAGTATTTCTTAATATACAAACCTGTAGCAAGCCACAGATGTGTACTAACAACCTTTATTTGTAAGGCTCAGGGCATTTTTTTTTTTACATCATATTCTTCAAGACTGTAAAAAAATCATAAAATTGGCTTATTTTCATAAACTTTGTGTTATGGTTTTATTCAGTAAAAGACACTTTGAAGATAAACATAAAAATAATGTGCTCGGGGCGCCTGGGTGGCACAGCAGTTAAGCGTCTGCCTTCGGCTCAGGGCGTGATCCCGGCGTTATGAGATCGAGCCCCACATCAGGCTCCTCCGCTATGAGCCTGCTTCTTCCTCTCCCACTTCCCCTGCTTGTGTACCCTCTCTCGCTGGCTGTCTGTCAAATAAATAAAATCTTTAAAAAAAATAAATAATGTGCTCAGCTCTACTAGGGGTACTTTCACTTTTTAAATGCAAAAAGCATGGTTCAGAAGAACAGAGGAAAATTTTAGAGAATTATAGTTGACTACTTGCTGGTCTATTTCCTCGTAACGGTGAATTTTTTGAGGACAGATGAAGTTTCTTTCATTTTGTATCCCTAACACCTACCCTTTTTCTCCCTGGCTCTGTTTCCTTGTGTGCATGATGAATTATTAATTACACCACGGATTTCTGTTGTAAGTACGCTTTCTCATTACCATGAGAAGAGTAGATCGGGCTATAGAACCAAGGAGAGGTCTTTCTAACCCACATCAGGTACTAATCCTGTACACATTCCAGCATCCCCTAGGCTGGCAAATATGTTCAACATTACCAAATACTAAACACCTAAGTACACCCACGAGTGGGATTCCTACCCAGACATGAGCAAGACTGCCAAACTATGCCACGATATACCTATAAGGTTTTCAGAGGACAGAGTCCAAAAGTCGAGAGACGAGGCTAATTTAGCTTCTGCCTCACAGTAGCCCAGCTCGTGGCTCGACACGTTAGTGGAAAGATGCAAAAGGCGGGCACTTCCTTGGAGGCCAGGTGGCAACGAGCAGCGGACAACGGCGTGGCAGGTCACGCCCAAGAGAAACAGCGGCGGACACGGGAGCCCCCGCATTAGGCAGCAGAACGGGAACCCGATTCTTGGAGTCATAGCTCTGCCTAAATACTCAGAACAGAAGAGCTGGCGACTGGAAGTCTGGCGCCCCGTGGCAGCTCTTGCTAACAGCCGGTCTCCCAAAGGTCCATTTTTGCTGTGACCGCTGGAGCTCCTGGCTCCCCGGGGCGGCGGGCAGGGGCTCGGGAGCGACGGTTCGCCCAGACAGAAGGTACCGGAGCAGGCAGGGGGGCAACGGGCCGCTCCCGCGAGCTCGGGGCAGGCGCGTGGGTATCACCCAAGGTTCCGCGCCGCCGTCCCAGTAGCGCGCGGGCGGCGCCAGCCGGGGGAGGAGCGAGAAGCCGCGGCCCGGGAGCGGCGGAAGCTCTTCCTGTGCCAAGTTTCCGGCTCCGGGTCCCGGGAGGCGGACCGCCGGGCCACAGGCGGAGCCAGCGCTCCGCCGCGGCTTTCGGACTCGGACCATGGCCTCGTGCCGGTGGCCCTGGCGACGCTGCTGCTCCTGGAGGCCGGCGGCCCGGAGCCCCCGGCCCGGCTCCCCCGGCCGCGCGGGGCCGCCCGGGCCGCCCTCAGCTGCAGACGCCGGCGCTCAGGTGAGGCCCAGAGGCGCGCGCGGCGGCCGGGCGCAGAGGTCACGGCGCCAATGACAGCGGCGCGGCGGAATGAATGGGAGCTGGCGGCACGTGCGTCGGGGCCGGGAGCCGCGGAGCTGCGCTGCGGGGGGACCCCGGGCTGGCTGGGCGCCGGGACCCGAGCCCCGCCGGGGGACGTGGAGCGGTGGCGCCCCGCGGGAGACCGCAGAGCGCGGTCCTGGGGACCCAGGAGCCTCGGGGCTTGGGGAGGGAGCGGTGAGGAGCCAGGCCTCGGGGGAAGGTAGTCAGGTTGTCTCCTGGGGTATGGAGCCCGTGAACCCTGGAGACCCGAGTGCAGCTGTTTCCTTTCGGATTTCAGCCAGGGCTTCAGGAGGACAGGTCTTAATTAGGATTTTAGAGAAAAAGGTGCCCTGAGGGCTCAGAGATCCAGTTGGGTTGGGAATGGGCGGTTTGTGGAAAGTGTAAGGCTCATGCCCCGGGGGCACCGGATTTCTGTCGTATGGTAGTTGCTTTCCCGGGAAGACCCTACCTGGACGGGGTGGAAGGGCACTGGAAGGAGAAAAGGCCTGAGGATGGCACAAGTGGAGAGACCTTAAACTTTGATTTAACGTGACTTCTTGAGTAGAGTCAGAATCTCAGCACTAACCATGACTGCTTGACTCTCCTCTGCTGCTCTTGGGCCCGACCTCATTTTCTCCCTTTCCGTCCAGGTTAGCCTCTGTGAAGTGACATGTTCTGTGGCTCCACGAGTCTTTCCTGCACTTTGTAGTGATTGACTCTCAACGTGCCATAGGGTAGACCCGTACTGTTTAGAATAATTGAGTACAATCTGTAGACTCACTGTCCTTTTTAGAGACTTCTCCAGGCATATAGTAATTATGATGTGTTCTCCTTTCATCCACAGGGCTGGTTTTTTTAAAGCTCATTGAATTGAGGACTCTTCTATTTCAGTTGGCTTTGGGACACTTCGTATTCCCATGTATTTGTCAAACACCAGTTGCCTATATGAAATATGTAGCATTTATAAATGTCTACTTTGTACCAAGGTGGATACATATCACAACTTATCCAGAACAGGCACTTGGAGAGAGAACAGCAGCAGCAGCAGGGCCAGCAGACAGCTAGTAAAAACAGAATATGGGCAAAGAGAGTCTCAGGGCTTTGCCGGGATCCATTTCAGCACTGTCCTAACCAGACTTCAAATATTTGTAGCATCACAGTTGAAGGCATTATTTGGAGAGATGTTTGCACCCGCCATCTGATTGCACTGGATACTTCTTTGACACTCCTTTTTATTTATTTATTTAAATTCCAGTATAGGCGTGCCTGGGTGGCTCAGACGGTTAAGCGTCTTCCTTGGATCATGATCCCAGGGTCCTGGGATGCAGCCCTGAGTGAGGCTCCCTGCTCAGCGGGGAGCCTGCTTCTCCCTCTGTGGATCCCCCTGCTTGTGCACACTCATGCACACCCTCTCTCTCTAATAAATAAATAAAATCTTTTAAAGTAAATAAATTCCAGTGTAATTGATGCACAGTATTATATTAGTTTCAGGTGTGCAATATAGTGATTTGACAATTCTGTACATGACTCTGCTCATCACCATAAGTACTCTTGATTTCCTTCACCTGTTTCACCCATCCCCGGTGGACCTCCCCTCTGGTAACCATCAGTTTGTTCTCTATAGTTAATTACCTGCTTTTTGGTTTGTCTCTTTTTTCTATGTTCATTTGTTTCTCAAATTCCACATGTGAGTGAAACCATTTGGTATCTGTCTTTCTCTGACTGACTTATTTGTTAGCGTTATACTCTCTAGCTCCATCCATGTCACAAATGGCAAGATTTCATTCTTTGAATGGATGAGTAATATTCCATTGTATGTATACATTTATCCATTCATCTGTCAGTGGACACTTGAGTTACTTCCGTATTTTGGCTATTGTAAATAATGCTGCAGTAAGCATCAGGGTATGTATATCTTTTCAAATTAGTGTTTTCGTATTCTGGGTAAATACCCAGTGGTGGAATTACTGGATCATATGGTAATTCTGATTAGTTTTTTGAGGAAACTCCATACTATTTTCCACAGTGGCTACATCAGTTTGCATTCCCACCAGCAGTCCACGAGTATTCCTTTTTCTCCACATCCTCAACACTTGTCGTTCCTTGTGGTTTTGATTTTGTTTCTTGTGGTTTTGATTTTAGCCATTCTGACAGATGTGAGGTGATATCTCGTTGTGGTTTTGATTTGCATTTCCATAATGATTAATGAGATTGAGCATCTTTTCATGTGTCTATTGGCCATCTGTATGTCTTTGGAGAAATGTCTGTTCGTGTTTTCTGCCCATTTCTAATTGGATTCTCTGGGGTTTTTTGGTGTTGTATGAGTTCTTTATATATTTTGGATACTAACCCCTTATATATGATTTGTTAAGATCTTCTCCTACTCAGTAGGTTGTCTTTTGTTGATTGTTTGCTGTGCGGAAGCTTTTTATTTTGACGTAGTCCTGACGCTCTTTTTTTTTTTTTTTTTTTTTTGGATGACGTCCTCACTGAGCAACTTTCTCAACCACAGAAAGAGTGCTTTCCTGGAGAGAATACACTCAGTGTTTTCCGTGTCTGCCTTCATGACCACAGGGTGGGACTACACTGATGATGCCAATGCCATGTATTGCTGATTCGTGTGTCATTGCTGTTTTCACTATACAAGATTAGCCTTCTGGTGTATGCCTCAGGCATGTGTCTTTGGTTAGTTCAAGCCTCTTAGGGCCTGAGAGTCCTTGGGGACAAAGAGCAACAATAATAAAAGCCACATCTACGCTCAGATGCAGCTCTGCTTCCTGATATAGGTACATTCTCCCAGCCTCACCGTTGGTAGCATTAACAAATCTTGTAATAGGACAAAAACCAGGGTGCATCTGTTACTGCCAAATCACTTGTCGGTATGTTTTTGATTCTTCCTCAGCATGGTTTTTTTTTTTTTTTTTTTAAGTAAATTCATGGAAGGCAAGGTTGGCTTTCAGGCGAGAGTATGTGACGGGAAGGAAGGGAACAGTACTGAGATAGGAAAACGATTGTCACGACTGCCAGTAGCAGCTTCCCAATTGGTGCGGCTCTGGCGTCCCAGCCTCCGCGTCAGACCTCACTGCTGCTCTGAGTGCCTCGAGCCTTACTTTGGAGAACACTGCTCCCTCTTCAAGCAGAAAATGATGGAGTAGATAGTAAATACTGGAGCTACGGTAGATCTGTAGATACTGTGTTAAATGTATACAGCATGCTCGGCGCTCAGCCAAGAGCTTTACACATCGCAGCCGCCCTCCAGGAGTAGGTATTACCAGAAAGATGTCACAAGGTAACACGGCCAGGAGATGTTGGGTTGGAACCAAGATCCATCCTCCAAAGACCATGCTTTTAACCACTGTTACACTCCGTAGTCGTTAAAAGCACTCTGTATCAATAGTATAATTTTTTAATTTAAATTCAATTTAGTTCACATATGGTGTATTTTTAGTTTCAGGGGTAGAATTTAATGGTTCATCGGTTGCATATAACACCCAGTGCTCATTATGTCAAGTGCCCTTCACCCAGTTACCCTATCCCCCCACCTGCCTCCCCTCCAGTAACCCTCAGTTTGTTTCCTATATTTAAGGGTCACTTATGGTTTGCCTCCCTCTCTGTTTTTATTTTATTTTTCTTTTCCTTCCCCTGTGTTCATCTGTTTTGTTTCTTAAATCCACATATGAGTGAAATCACATGGTATTTGTCTTGCTCTGACTGACTTATTTCACTTAACATAATACATTCTAGTTCATCCACATTGATGCAAATGGCAAGATTTCATTCTTTTTGATGGCTGAGTAATACTCCTGTGTGTGTGTGTGTGTGTGTGTGTGTGTGTGTGTTCTATTTAAGTATCCATTCATCTGTCGATGACCTCCGGGCACATCTTTACCCATTCATCTGTCAGTGGACATCTGGGCTCTTTCCATAGTTTGGCTATTGTGGACTTGCTGCTGTTAACATTGTGGTGCAGGTGCCCCTGATTCAGATCACTATGTTTGTATCCTTTGGATAAATGCATAGTAGTTCAGTTGCTGGGTAGAACTACCCTAGCTGTGTAATTTTAACTCTTCACCCCAAGTTAGAGGTTAGGTCTCAAACTAAGTATTACAGTGAATTACTGAATTCATTTGAACTAATGAAAGAAGCTGAGAGAAGTGGGTTAAATGTCATATAATGGGAAAATCAAAAGAGAGGATTATCGCCTGGCTTTCTTGGGACATTATTAATGTTCTTACTGGTTTAATGAATATATAACGCTATGGTGGAAAGACTAGAACTCAGCCAGTCTTCCGTGGCCACTGCCTGCCTGGCAAAGTCAACCTTTACTGTCGTTTTAATATGTCTAAAGCAATATGTGTTCACTAGAGAAAAATCAGAAAATAGAAACCAAAAAAGGAATAAAACGAAAAACTCCCACAATCCTATTTATTCAAAAATAACCATTTTAATACCCTAATTTATTATGCTTTTAAATCCTATTCTCTTTGTATTTTATTTGTGCATGCGTGAATATATAAATTTTTAGTGGGATCACGTAATATGTATGGTTTTGTAGATGCTCTTTTGTTTTATTTTTTAAAGATTTATTTATTTACTTAGAGTGCCTGTGCGTGCCTGAGCAAGGGGAGGGATAGAGGGAGAGAAAGAATCCCAAGCAGACTGAGCATGGAGCCCAGTCCAGGGCTTTATCCCACGATCCTGAGATCATGCCCTGAGCTATAAACAAGAGTTGGAGGCTCAACCGACTGAGCCACCAACTTTTTTCTTTTGATATATTGTCAATTTATCTGTATCTCAGTTTTTCAGAATTGACTTTTCTGAATTTCAAGTTCCCCAGCTGTATAAAAACAGGTAGTTTGTGAGGGTCAAATACTGTAAAAGCACATTGTAAGACTTTATTGCAGATAGAGTGGATTCATTCTATTTTTCTTGTGCTAAATTCATCCTTTTTGTCAAAATACTTTCTTCACATACAAAGCCCTTACCACATTAAATTAGTGAATCAGTAAAAATTTTTTTAAGTAACCTCTACGCCCAATGTCAGGCTCGAACTCATGACCTCCCCCCCCGCCCCAAGATCAAGAGTCTCATGCTCCACTGACTGAGCCAGCCAGGCACCCCCATAAATTAGTAATTTTTGAAATGACTGTGTCCCTGCATTCTGTAAGATTGGCAGTCTGCATCTTTGGGCTGTAGTGCCTGTCCCATTTCCTGGCCCGTAGTGGTGCTCAGTAATCACTGGAACTAACGTATGTCTCCACCACCTCAGAATCTGTTCTTGATCTCTGCTATTCTCAAAACGTGCCCCTGAGCTTGCTTCTTGTTGAATGTTACTGATCAAGAAGTAGCATTTCCAAGTATGTTTGGGAACGATAACTTAAAATAGGTAGTGTTCATGTATAAATGCAAATTCATTCTTCAACATTGAAGTCTTTTTCCTTTGCACTCTCTGGTCTGATGCTTGGGGGAGCTTCAGTACTCTTTGTTGTCAACTAGTTTAAGAATGTAAAAGAGTGTAAATAACTCTAATCTTTACTATTCTCTGACCAATCTTAGTTAAATGGAAGGAAATTGTTTTAAAACTACCTTTTCGGGTCTGGAAAGCTAGATAGGAATATGGAAACTAGCGTTTGGAGAAAGGGATAGATTATAGATGTGGTTTTTTTCCTTATATTTTCTGTAATGACAAATATTGCTTTTGTAATAATGAAATTTTTTTATTATCATCTTTTGAAGTTTGCAGTCTACCTACAAAGGGACAACTAAAAGATAAAGATATATATTATGAATTTTTTATGAACTCTTACTACATGTGAATAATTATTTTATGAATTCTGTGGATTATGAATGTTTTTAGTAGGTATTATAAACATATTTTTCATGAATATTCTTACAAGTTTCTTAATACTTTTATTTTATAGATGTCCTATTTTAATCTTGTGAAGAGTTTAACATCTGCTTTTCCAAATAGGTATAGTATGTCACGGTAAGTTTATGATCTGTGTTACAACTGCTAAAATTATTAGCCATATTGCCAGTAAATTTCTGTTGTGGTGGGCTAGTCCAACAAA
The DNA here is from genome assembly GCF_017311325.1 of Ursus maritimus. Lineage (NCBI taxonomy): Eukaryota > Metazoa > Chordata > Mammalia > Carnivora > Ursidae > Ursus > Ursus maritimus. The sequence goes on from NW_024425675.1 coordinate 10,494,210, forward strand.
TTGAATATTTTGATTAACCAAGTGCCACAGTATTCGCTCTGCATGATCTCTGCCTTTTCAAAAAATGAGAGTGTAATAAAATTTAAACTCAGAACACAATAAACTAGTTTAGTCTTTGATTTTGTGGGTTCTCAAGGTCCTGGGTATAAAAATAAACTATTGCTGTATTGTTGAGCAAGAACAGAATTCTGTGCGTTTTTCTAGATTATAATGGCCATTTTGGATTCGTGCTCAATTTCCAGCAAGCAGATGTGTATATAATTCTTACTTAAAAACGAAATTATCTCACTTAATGAAACACACTTACCATTGCATCTTTGCTTGTCCCAGGTTCCATCACACGACGTCAGCAGCGTGCTGCTGTAGCAAGACACGGAGTGGGGAGAAATACACCGATCCTTTCAAACTCGGTTGGAGAGACTTGAACGGTCTGTATGAGGACATTAGGAAGGTAAGATCATTTTGAACGTGCTGGGAAGTAATGTCGGTTTCTGAGAGTTGTGAACAGACAGTGCGGGTTTTCACTTGAAACCTTGATTCACGAGTGTCCAGTGTCCCGTGTTTACAGAGCACCAAGGAGGTGGGTGGCGGTGTAGGGACGCAGTGCCCATCACCACCCAGAGCGAGGTTATTGCGGAGTTGGGGAACTGAAAACATGGACAGGCAGCACCTCCTTACCCTCTCCTATCCCTTCCCCTGCTCCGGGCATAGTCAAGTGCTGAAGACCGTGCCAGGCCGCCCCAAACGGGGCTTTCTCCATTAACCACATTTTCCCCCAGAACTTTTGGTGGCTTCTCAAATGCTGCCCAGAAGTGTTCACGTGCCCCTTGTCAGCTTCCTTCCCCTTTCACGGTTCTCCACTTTCTTCCTCAGACCCCCACTCCCCTCTCCTCTTCTCACACAGCACCACTTCCCATCTGAGTGATCTTGGCGAGGCCTTGAGGAGTCGCTCCCTGGGCGCCTGCTTTGTCACCCTGCCTGTGCCCGTCTGCACCCGGGCCTCCTGTCCTCCCTCCTCGGTGAAGTAAATGTTCCCTCCTTTCCAGGAGTCTCTTCACCACCAGCGCCGTCCCGGGCCCTTTGCCTCCCCGGTGCCTTAGGAACGACTCCCACAGTTGCCTGTTTGCTCACCTTTATCTGCAAGGTTTCCCTCCTCATGCCTCTCACATCCATTGTCAGCGCTCCAGTTTGTTCACCTTCATCCTTTCAAGGACTGTCCCTTGACCCCGCGTTCCCCCTTCCCTTCCAGTATTCTCTGCCTCTTTCTTTCGTCCCTTCATGTTTCCTCCACCATCACACTGTGTCTTCCTTCCCAGCGTCTCTCTGAACCTGGCTTTGCCAGCCCTTCGCTTCCATAGCTTTTTCCGCTGAATCCATCAGACACTTCCGGTTTTCTCTTCCTTGACATTGTTGAACACTGGACACTGTTAACCACTCCCCACTGCGTGGAACACTTCCCTTGGTTTCTGCACCTTTCTCGTTCTCCTAAGTCTTAGACCATCCTTCAGTCTGCTTCCTGGACTCCTCTCTGTCCTCTCCCCACCCCCTTTGATTTTGGCATTCCTTTGGGTTCTGTCTGTTCCCTCTTCTCTCTGTGTCCTCAGTTTACCCACTTCCATACTTATGACTCCCAAATAATAGGTCTGTTCCAGATTGAATTTTCTCTCTTAAAACCATGCATCTAACTGTCGCTGGGCAGTTCCATGGAGTGTCCGTGACTGTCTCAACATAACATATCTGAAACTACTTTCCCCTCATAATCGTTTCTTCTTGGTTTTCCTACTCATTGAAGGTACCACCCAGGAACCCGGGCAGGATCCTGAAATTGTTCCTCTCCTCCTTCCACATCTTCCTCGCCTGTCTCTTGCCTTCATCCCCCAGTCTAGGTCAGGCCATGCCCCTCTCTGTGGCCCTGTCATGTTGCTCTCCTGCCTACTCCTGAGCCGGCAGTGCCCCCTTTGTGCTCCTGGAGGAGCCGCTCTTACCTCAGAGCCAGCACCCGTCACACTGCGTACTGCAGTTACTGTGTTCTCCCCATCCAGACCGAGCTCCTTGAAGGCAGGGACTGTCTTATTTTTCTTTGTAACCTCTGTATTTATTGCTGTGCTTGTCACTGAAGTCAGTATTTTGGTGAGTTAAAGACTGGCCCGCTGTACCATGTTCACCTGAGCCTGGCCAAGGCTCCTGGGGCCGTTCTTAGCTCCCATTGCTTTGAGACATAAGCTGTGATTCATTCTAGCAAGTCCTTGAAAGGCAGATACAACAAACACAAGTCCATCACCTAGAAGGCTCTCCCTCCTCTTCATGAATCAGTCCTACTTATTCTTTAATTCCAGGTCAAAGCTTCTATCCTTCATTAAATATTTGGTTTTCTAGCCCATACCAATTTCTCCCTTCTCTGAACTTTTACTGCATTTAATTTAATTTATGGCATTTAGGGATACCTGGGTGGCTCAGTCGGTTAAGCATCTGCCTTCAGCTCAGGTCATGATCCCTGAGTCCTGGGATCGAGTCCCAAGTCGGGCTCCCTGCTCGGCGGGGAGAATGCTAGTCCCTCTCCCTCTGCTTGTGCTATCTCTCTCACTCTTTCTCTCTCAAATAAATAAATAAATAAATAATCTTAAAAAAAATTTATTGCATTTAGTTTAATTATGTCATTGCTCAAGTTACCACTATGAACATTTTATATTCTTAAAAAATTTATCTCCCCAACTCAGTTGTAAGTTCCTCACAGTCAGGCAAACCATGTCTTCACTTCCTCTGTGAAATTTTGACACGTCTGGCTGAGCCAGGCTTAACTGATCCCTGCTTCTTCCCGGCCGCCATCTTCTCTTCCTGTCCTTGATACACAGCTTTGCCTCCATACCCCAGACACCCCCCCTTAACTGCTGCTTCATTGGCTCCCACGCTCCCCATCTTTGTCCTCTCCTTACCAGCCCCTGTTCCTTTGTGGTCCCTGTGCTGCCTAGTGCTTTCTCCTCCTCCCTGGAGTCCTTTGGAGTCTTCGGGGGCAGGCAGCCCTGCTCGTGCCAGGCCTTTGGCCACTAAGGCGGGCCCGGCATTGCCTGTGGCCCAGCTGCAGGGCAGCCGGCCAGGTTTGCGGCCTTACAACGCTGGAACCTTTTCCAATTGAGTGTTGAATTTCTCAAGTGAAATGAGTATATTGAGTTCAAGCGAGTACACTGAAATCAAGTCAAAGTTTTGTAAAAGAAATCCTGTTGCCCTTTGTGCTGTCATGATGCCATATTGACACAGAGAAACTTTATTTCAGGAACTACTCATATCTACAGCCGAACTTAAGGAAATGTCTGAATACTACTTTGATGGAAAAGGAAAAGCCTTTCGACCAATTATTGTGGTGCTAATGGCCCGGGCGTGTAATATTCATCATAATAATTCCCGGTGAGTTATTTACTTTCACGCCTCTGTCGTTCTGATATTTGGCAAATCTTCCTTCCCAAGCTTGCCATTTAGTTCCCAGATGAAGAGGTAGTGTTTATCTTAGAATTCACTTTGTGGTGAGTAGTTTCTGGCTTTGAGTCCCCAGAGTCACCTGGTCTGGGCATCTTCCCTTTCCACGCTTTTTCATGTCATAGAAGAACAACTTCAGCTGCAAGTAACCATTTTGAAAAGAATTTTAGGGGCGCCTGGGTGGTGCAGTCATTAAGCGTCTGCCTTCGGTTCAGGGCGGGATCCCAGCGTTCTGGGATCAAGCCCCACATCAGGCTCCTCCGCTGGGAGCCTGCTTCTTCCTCTCCCACTGCCCCTGCTTGTGTTCCCTCTCTCGCTGGCTGTCTCTGTCAAATTAATAAATAAAATCTTTTAAAAAAAAAAAAGAATTTTAAAAGCCAAAGTTAGTTTTCTCACTCAGAAGTAAAGAAGAGCTGGGTGTGTACATGTAACCTTTATATACACGGGGCCGTTAGTCCAAAGGTTCATCTTTATAAAGTCCTGAGCTACACGCCTGCGCCGTGAGTCTGGGCACCACACGCCCTGACGGTCTGCCTTCCTGTGACCTGCGGAAATTTGCCAAAGAAAAATCTGTGTCAAAGAAGGCATTTTGACTATTGGTCCTCAACTTCTGTGTTTTGAATATATATAATTTTAAAACAACCGTATTACAGGAAATCTTAAAATAGGCTTGACCCCTTCCCTTATGCAGCTATCTCTACCACTCCCTCTTCCCCGCTATTCTTGTACGGAGTCATTCTGTATGTCTCAGTGATTCTGTGTTCTGCTTTCTCTGCTCACCCCTGTTTTCACCCTTGACCTCGTTGCTAGACTGTCTTCATAGTTGTTATTTTTACGTGGTGTGATCCGCTGATGGAAATTCCAGTACACCAGAACGTACTCATACGCTGCCCTGGCGTGGAACATTTGTATTACGTTCCCTCTTCTGCGTGGCGCGCACTTGAAGGAATGCCTCAGGGAGTGTCAGATGTCGCCTCTTAGCAGCTGCTCTCCTCAGCCTTTTGTTCCCCGCTGCTGTGCCGCCAGCTCCAGCACTTCCCACCACCTTGGGGTGCCTCCCCCCAAAGCCACCCCCCAAGACTCACCAAGTGCTCACAGTGCGATTGGAACGGGCGGTGAAATCTCTGGCCAGGGACCATCCTCGGGACCACGTCTACTTCACCTAGGAGGCAGAACAGCAGAAATGAACCATATTTGAAATACGTCTCACACGATCTAGGGCAGGGTTCTCGGCCTTGACATTTTGGGCCAGACAGTTCTTTGTGAGGGGGCTGTCCTTGTACCATGGATGTTCTGCAGCGTCTCTGGCCTCTGCCCATTAGATGCTAGTAGCACCGTCCCAGCCCCTGCCAAGTCAGTGACAACCAAGATGTTTCCAGTCATTGCCAGATGTCCCCTGAGGTGCAGAATCATCCCTGGTTGAGAACCGCTGGTCTAGAGAGAGTGTGTGTCTCAGATTAACGTGTCATACGGTTTGTTACCCTCAGAGGTGACATGGCAAGGAAGATATCCTGCATCGTTTTAAGTCCTCTCCACTGTTATCCCCATGGTTGCAAGTTTTTTCAGTTTGTTTTGCTGAAACTGTATAAACTTGGTTGCAGAAAACATGGGAGAATGTAACACAACAAAGGCATTGCTAGTTTAGAAAGTTCCGGGGGCACCTGGGTGGCTCAGTCATTTGAGTGTCTGACTCTTGATTTCGGCTCAGGTCGTGATCTCAGGTCACAGGATTGAGCCCGGCGTTGGGCTCTGCGCTCAGTGGGGAGTCTGCTTCAGATTCTCTCTCTCCCTCTCCCTCTGCCCTTCTCCCTGCTCACTCTCCCCCTCTCTCAAATAAATAAATAAATAAATCTTTAAAAAAAAGTAAGTTCAAGGGTGCCTGCCTGGCTCCGTCAGGAGAGCCTGTGACTCTTGATTTTGGGGTTGTGAGTTCGAGCCCCATGTTGGGGGTAGAATTTACTTGAATAGAATGAAAAGTGCGTTGCACACTGCCCTCTCCGGGGTGTTTTAGCTGCAGCCTCATTGTCCTGTAAGTGATGGGAGCGGGGCTCACCAAAGGCACAGTGCAGGGGCAGAGTTGCGACGGTGGCGTGCATTTGAGTAGAGTGGTGTCCCACAGTATCGTTCTCCGGGCCCCAGCAGCTTCAGAATACTTGCTTCCTAAGAGCCCTTTTGAATCAGGCTCTTAATTGGCTAAAACTAGCTGTTAATTCCATGCCCCTTAAAGCAAGAAGGGACCTGGGCCATTTCCAGTTTTGCTTGCTGAGGAAGACTTAGAACAGTATGGATAAGAGGGAGCTATAGATTCGGGGCTGGACCTCACAGAGCCCCTGGTTTTAGCCAGTGCCACCGGAGGCATCCCCCAGCCCCCCGGGGGCACCAGAACCCATTCTAGTACTGCACCTGCTTGCTCGCTCGCTGGTGATGGCAGATTGAGAGATCCCTGCTTTATCCTCTGACAATCAGAGTTTAATGGCTTCTGTGAGGCTCATCAAAATGGATCTTCTCGTGTGTGAAATGTCTATTACATAGGTATATAATAATCCTAGAGGGGATTTTGGAAAACTGAATAGAACAGATACCTAAGAAATAGCCAGGGGAGAAACTACCTTTTATTGATTTTCCTTTTTCTGTTACAAGCTTTTCAGTGGTCCATTAAATATTCCTTGCGAGATCACTTTACTAGGACTTCTTAACCTGAGGTCCATGATCGTTACGGGGGTCTGTGAGTCCCTTAGAATTGTATGCAGAATTTTTTGTGTATTTGCATTTTTCTGGGGAAGGATATCAGAGGCTCATAATATATTCTCCCAAAGGTAATATGGCCCCGAAGAGCTTAAGACTCAATCTGTATATTTCCTGTCTGTATCCTGATAACACAGTACCTGGGCAGGTAAAGTAAGAACACACAAATAAAAAGACTTGGATTTGAAAGGTCTGAAAACAGCTGTAGTGGTTCTGAAATGCGCCACCTAGGTCCGCCTGCAGTGAAGGACTCAGTGCTGGACCCCGTCTCGTTGGCAGAGAACCTTCAGTTCTCAGCCTCAAGGACTGCATCTGCTGCCGCACATCCTTTCACCAGAGCCGGCCCACACACAGAGACTGAGAGATGAAGGGCCTTTCTGCTCCAGCGCACACTGTGGCTGGGCCTACATCACAGACACTTCTCCCTCTACCCCAGTCCTGTTTCCTTCTCTCCCTCCCACAGCCTTTGATCCCAAGGGCACTCCTGAGACAGACATCCTGTACTTTAAACTTCAGAGTCTGCTTCCCAGAGAACTCAGCGTGCACCAGAGTTCAGCAAACTGACTGTAAGTCAGACTTACTTTATCAATCTAGATCACAAACGAGCTTTCGAGTCAATAGAGGTCCATAAAATTGCTGTCCTCACTGAACGCAGCACAGCCGTAGTGTCTCATCTTTCTCCAACAAGCCCAACCCCCTTTCAGCAACCACATCGAGGGGACCTCTTCTTGTCCTTGCTCTTGGCCCCATCCGTCCCTGTGTGGAAGCCTTCCAGCTCTGGAAGTGGGTATCGCAGCCAGTGACTGGGGTAACAGGATTGCTCACGGTATATTGGTCTTGATTGTGCAAATGACCAAGGGGCACTGAATCCCACTGGGCCAGTTTATGGAGCCAGACATTTGATCAGATGGCACAGATTATAAGTTGCCATTTTCACATTAGTGACGATATCAAGGGTCCAAGTGTGATGAAAATCCTACGTGCCGAGGAGGTGACTTTTATGATACTAATACAGACAAAGGAAATGACAAAAGTCTACCCTGGGAAAACTGTAACAAAACAGTCATTACAGCACCATCTCACTTAAATGATTCCTAAGATTAGGCCATTCACGATTCTGGAACCATTCCTGATTTCTTTGTGTTCTGAATCACCGAGCCAGCCACTACCATAGCAATTTATGGGATAGGCGGGAGAGTTGGTGCCAAAAGAAACGTTTTTGCTTTTAACCTCGGTATCCGTACTGGAATGGATCTGGAGGGCAGCAGGGGCCACGCATCAGGCTTCCCTCGGTCCGCTGGGCTCCTGTGGCCCCAGCACCTGGAAGAGAGTGGAGCGAGAACCCGAGCCCGAGGGGCAGCCTTACCCCCTCTGAGGTCCTGCCTCTCTCACTGCCGGGAGCCTCCTCTGGACCTGGTGCGTTCTAGCATCCCGGTGGCCTGGGCCCTGCCAGTGGAATGGTCGCCAAGGTCCAGGCCGTCGCATTTCCCGCGTGTCCAGTAGAGGGAACTGGGGAGCCTTGAGGGTCCCTGCTCCCCCTACTGGGGACGCAGAAAACCCCCAGTTGGTGAGGAGCAGCCGTATTCACGGGCGACTAGACCTGGATACCTGTGGTCACCCACGTAGAGCACTGTGCTACCCTGAGCCGGGCAGGCGTGCGGCACTGACACGTCTGTGTCTACTGCCGGTCCTGTAAGCACCGCAGACCCTGGTGAGACCGAAGCCATTGCTTTTAACGTGGTTAAAGTCTGTCGACACACAAAGAGACACTGAAGCTATGAATGAGGACTCCTTGGGCATCCGCAGATCCAAGGTTAAGGGCCGCACTAGAGATACACGCGCCACGATACTGATCTTACTGGGACAGAAGTTCTCTTTCCTCTCGGCCAGTCTGACTACATGACTACGTGATGAGAAGCATCGGCACAGCGTGTGGCCCCAGGGATCTTGAGGGGACTTTTTAGAGCACCGAGCTGCTCTGTGAAAGAGCACAGGAAAATAGAGCGTTCTACAGACACTTGGCAGTGGTCAGTCGGCATGACCTGTCCGACTCAGGCACCTGCGTGAGTGAGAAGAGGTGTCACCTGGAAGGTGGGAGAGATCAAAAGGACCCACACAGGAGCTACAGGAAGAGAACCCTGTGCCTTCAGATTGGCGTCTCCACCATGGACCTCTTCCTCTTCCAGAAGGAGAGCAGTTAGTGAGGCAGAAGAACATTCGGATGAATGACCTGGTGAACGACAGAGCTCATAGATCTGATAGATTTCCCTTTCCATTGATGTAACCTTGCTCTGTGTGTCACAAGGGAAGTCCCTTGTGAAAGAAGCAGCAGCAGTGAATCAACGGGGACTCTGTCTAACCCAGATCTGGAGGCTGGTGTAAGTGAAGAGTGAGGTGATCGGTTGGATCAGGATTCAGTTTCAGGTCAAGCTGGTGTAGACTTTGAGGTTGAGTCTCTCTGTGCAGAAGATTGCAGCCTCAAGCACTGTCCGATGCAGATGAGGACGAATACTGAGGCGCTGCATCAGGCGGGGGAGAGTGAAACAGGCATTTGAAGATCCTGAAGTTTCCTCAGCTGACTGTTAGAGCTGTACTTCATGCAGGGAGATGAATCGTCCCCTTCCACCTCATTGCAGACATGTTGGGCCCTTCGTGAGAGCTGGCTTCCTGACGATAAAGGAAAGATGAAGGGAAAACGCCTACAAAAGCCAACTCGAAAACTCAACACAAGGAGAAGAGGGCTTTGATGTCTCTGATTGTAGAAAATCCCACAAACAAACAAAAACCTACAGTGAATGATTCCAGAGAATCCTGTGCTGAGGGAATGGTGATAAAATCACACAAGCCTCCTAACCCCAAGAAAGTGAGGACTGTTCCCAGCCGTCAACTTCTAATAGCATCATTTATGGCAGCCAAGAAGTCAAAACAAAATAAAAAACACAAAACAAAAGTCAAAAGAATGGTGGAATCTAGTTTTCTCCTTTTTTTGAGAGGGGGAGAGAGAGAATCTCAAGCAGGCTCCCCGCTGAGCAAGGAGCCACATGCGGGACTCAATCCAAGGACCCCTGGGATCATGACCTGAGCCGAAGGCAGGTCCTTAACTGACTGGGTCACCCAGGCATCCCAACCTCTTGTATTTTAAATAATTTCCACTTTCTTACATTTTAGAGAAGTATCTGATTTTAAAATATAGAAGTAGGACATTTAAATGTATGTTATTTCATGTAAGGAGAGTTTGTATAAAAGATTTAATATTTAAATTTTAGATACTTTAAAACTTTCCAATCCTTAGTTTCTCTGCTCTTTTAGAGCCTCTTAAAATTCTTTTTCCAGATAAAAAAAGAAATTGTTAGTTGTATTTAGTGCTATGTAAGTATAAATGCACTTCTAATTCTCCAACTCTTTGGTCTAGTAAGAGATAGGTGGTAATGGTGTCATTTGAGAAGTCTTTGAGAAAGCCATCATTTACCCATAAGACAAAACTATTTTAAGGCCCTGTAGGAAAATGTGGAATTGTCCTAGGGGTCTCACCTGCATACCAGGCCCTTTTCCACACATAATTTCAGGATTTAGTACAATCTGTTGTTTTCCCTAAATTGGAAAACCATCCTGAGACACTTTGAAGTGCCTTCTTGGGCTGCATTGCATAGGCCCTGGTAGTTACCTAGGTTTCAGACCTTTGCTTAAAGCTGGGTTTAGAAATTGGTGAATTCACAGACTAATCCAGAAATTCAGTAAACAGAAGGATTGTTTTTAAACTAGCTGGGAATGTTATCTCTTCTTGCTGATATGTCCAGAAATGAGGCATCATTTTCCTTCTAGAAAGATGGGGTCAGAAGAGAATTCTAAAATAGTTCTCAAACTGCGTACGTTCATATCTCCATTTATATTTAAATCGGAATCTAAGCAAAGTAGTGAAAATAAGCACTTTAAGGTCCCAGTTTTTTTCTCCCATGTATGACAGTTGTATGTACTCGGGTAAGGACAATAAAATCAACCGGACTGTAAGTTTAGAGTAGAACTGAGGGCTATAATTTTGCACAGCAAATCTGTGTGCCAGTCACTAACAGCACATTGTATTAAACTTTAAAAGAAAACCACACATGCACGTGACTTATCCACATACGCATATGAAAGTAGGAAACCTGGCTACATGGATTAGCACCGTAGCCAGAGACCCGTCCTCAGAAGTGCAGTAAAGCTTTATTAATTTGGGCTTTATAAGCAACTAGAACCAACTAGAATCAACTAGAATCAACTAGAACTTGAAATGGGGACATGATCCTGGAACCTTTCTGAGGAGAGTTGTTAGTAAAAATGAGATTATAAACACTGTATATTCAGGGTATATTATGCAGTGATTATGCTATTTATAAAACATTCAGATCTGGAAATAGTCTCATTCCGGTGCCTTTACATTGCAGATGTCTTGATTGTCTAAATTTTTATATTATTTATTGATTTCCAAATAAAAACATTAAATGTTTAGGCATTGTTTCAAGAATATGATTATTGGATCTTAGAAATAATTTTTCATAATGAGTTGTGTTTAAAAAGAAATTATACTTGAATATCATCCATTCGGGTAATCAGAGGTGCACGTCTGAATGTGCTTTTGTTTTTGGAATGGCGGTGCCTGCCCTCTGTGGCCGTACACATATTAAGGGACAGCTCGACACAGTTGGGAGCCTCCAAGGTATCGAATAGACTCAGCTTGAGAGAGGATCTTACAGTTTAGTAGGGCCACGAACTGCCGTTCTCTTCCTCCTGTGTTATCTCCCACACGTGTTATCCCGTGGCAGGTTGGCTTAAGTGGTTTCTCAGCTAGTGATGGTGAATGGTCTGGAAGGGCTGGGGTTGGGGCAGAGAGGGGAGTTGGGCTGGCCACCCTGCTACTCGTCAGCATGAAAAACCCCGGTTGTAATTGCCTGTAATTTCTCTGCATCAGCTAGGAAACTAAATGCCACGAGGCCAAGAACCTCTTCTTGACTGTGACACACATGGACAGGTGCTCAGGAGGAATTTATTGAGGGACGCAAAGCACCGGGCCCGAGTCTTGTAGCTGGCTCTAAGGCAGGAGCCTGCGGGCCCCCAGGCAGACCAGGGTTAGTTCTCGGCATCATTTAGTTCACTTTCATTTTTAATAAGCGTTTTAAAGATACTGATTAGTGTGTGTAGGCGTTTGTTGGCTTATGAAGGTAACCGCAAGTTGTCATAGGGAGACGTCTTGTGGAAAGTTTGTAGTCGTACTTGCTCGTTGTTCGGATTCTGAACTGGGGTTTGATTTAGTCTTTACAAAAAAATGTTTTCTCGGCTGAAAAAAAAATACCAGCTGTTCAAAAGTTTGTGGCCGAACTGTCCATCCTCTAGGCAGCTTTCAATTATATACGGTAGGGAATTTATGACATTTACAAATACTCCTTTAAAAAGATAAATATATGAACGCAGAAGTGCAAAAGGTGCTCAGGAGTGTTGAATATGTTGTTATAAAATGGACCATTAACAGGAATTAATAAAAAGCAACAGAACATTTTTTTAAAAAGGGATCTTGAAGTAGAGTCTGTAATAAAGGACAGCAACTGAGGCAGAGGGGACTTTGATAACCAGGTGGCCGCTGCTTGCATTGGTGAGGTCCAGCTCAAGCATAAGGACAGCAGTGAGAGCAAGAGGCCTGTAGGCTTATAAACGTGCTACGTGCACCCAGCACGCCAGGGTGATGTCATCACCGGAGGAATCAACCACACTTTCATTCGCTGCGGCCAATTTGGGGAAAAAAAACAAACAACCCAGTGCTGTGTTCTTCTGTAGTGCCCCGTTCCTATGGAGAAAGCTGTGTGCAAAACCAGCCTGGGTAAGCCGCAGGTCTAAGACATCATTGTGGCAGGCTGCTCTCTGCACGTCCGCAGATCCCGAAACTTCTGCAGTGCGTCTTCAGTGGCAAAAAAATAAATAGTAGCATGAACCCGCGTCATGTGTGATGCGGCTTTGTGGGCATCTGTGCCATCCAGAGCTAAATGTGAAATACCAGGAGCTGCTGCTCTTGGATGTCAGTTCTTCTCTCTTAATGTTAGAACTGCCCCTGAATTCTGGCTGGTGATCAGGCTTGAAACCACCATTCTCAACCAAGAGAAACAGACGCTGCTCTGAGCCCGGAGTCCGTGTTTGGGTTTTGGAAGGTGAATAGCCAGTGACCAAGGATAGTGACCTGCTAAGCAAGTTTGAGCTCACAGGCATCCCCCCTGCACTCTGCTGTTCCTTAGATGGAAGGCACCTTTGGTGTTCATGCCAGTCCATCCTCGACATGCCCGTAAGGAATACAGGAAAGGGGAACGAGATTGCAGAGGCCAAAGACAGAGGCCAGGAAATAGAAACATGAGGCCAAAGGAGAACTAGAGAGTGAGAGATGGTCAGGAACGCCTTTGGTCCCACTCCGCCGCTGTGGAAGGGGAGACACTTCAATGTAGTATCAATAATGAGGACAGAGGAGATCTTCGGTGCAGTAAAAGCAGGTATTTCAAGAATCAGATCACTGACAAGGAAACATTTGAGCCCCCAGCAAGAGGCTAGTGAAGGTAAGAAATCGTGAGGCTGAAGAATGGCCCCACCCAAGGCATTCACATCCCCATCCTTGGAGCCTGTGTTACGGTATACAGCAGAAAAGGGTCTTTGCAGAAATGATGTCAGTTAAGGATCTTACATGGGGACATGACCCTGGATGATCCGGTGAGCCTTAAATGCAGCCCCATGTCTGCCTGTAAGAGCGGGGTAGAGGGAGGTTGACGCACGCAGGAGAGCAGGCAGCGTGAAGCTGTGAAGGTGGAGCAGAGAGGTGGTGAAGATGCCGGTCTTAAAGGTCAGAGCCCTGTGGCCGCAGGCCAAAGCCCTGC
>NW_024425675.1:10507319-10509810 GCF_017311325.1 Ursus maritimus
GCCACCGGCTGGAAGGGGCAGAGGGGTGCCCCTGTGAGTGGAGCACAGCTTTGCCGACACCTTGAGTTGAGCTCAGTGGAACTCTTTGGACTTTCTTTTTTTTTTTTTTTAAGATTTTTTATTATTATTATTTATTTATTTGACAGAGACAGCCAGTGAGAGAGGGAACACAAGCAGGGGGAGTGGGAGAGGAAGAAGCAGGCTCCCAGCGGAGGAGCCTGACGTGGGGCTCAATCCCAGAACGCTGGGATCATGCCCTGAGCCGAAGGCAGACGCTTAACGACTGCGCCACCCAGGCACCCCTCTTTGGACTTTCTGCCTCCAGAACTGTCTGAGAGAGTTTCTGTGGTTTAACCCACCAAGTTTGTGGTAATTGGTCACAGCAGCTACGGGAAACTAGCACAGACCCCGGCATTAGGTCGTATCACGTCAGCGTGGGGAGGGGCCCCGGGGCTTCTCTCTCCCTCCAGGGGTGCCTCTTCTGCACGAGCAGACGGGAGGGTCAAGCAGAACACACTCCATGGTCTCAGTAGGTGAAGGACCCCAACTTGTAGCAAGTCCATTCAGTGATGGAGAAAGGTAATCTGATTTGTGTCTAGATGGATGGAGCATTCGGCATACTGAAAACTTGAATGTGTGGACTTTTATCAGGTAACAACTAGGAGATGTGGTTTATGTCCTGAAGCATTTGATGGAGAAAGAGAAGGACTTGACTTGCCTTTTAAGTAGAGAGTTTCTTCAGTACCAAACGGATAAAGTATTCGGTCATAGGCTTTAAAACTCAAAAGGATGCAGAGTGTAAGAGGAAAGAGAGGTCAGCCTCCCGTGATTGTGCAGGCGAGCAGGTGAGCCATTGTGCTCCTGGGCCGCGGAGGACTTGGGGAGTCAATAGCATACCACCTTTGAACGGACCCCTCTAGGTTCTGGCTCATGTTTAGAACAGGACAGCGCCGTCTTGTCCCATTTGTCCATGAGTTAGAGGCGGTGCAGCTGCGGACCGGCGAAGGCGGCGTCGGTACCCAAACCCGCGTTTCCCAGACTTTGTGCCGCAGCACCGCCTGGCCTGCTTCATATTCATGCAGATTCCTGGGCCCCAGCCGCAGATTCTGACATGGTGGACGAGGGATGTATGTCTAAGAAACACTAAGCTTGTCAAAGTCCTAACAAGCCAAGGGAAACGCTTAGGTTTAGAATTGTTAGGAGAGACGAAAAACATTTTGAAATAGAAATAGAGCCCTTCGTATACCACTTGAGAGTTCTGTTCTTTACACAACCTCTGTAGATTTAGGAATAGAAACTTCTGAGTCTCTGCTGTTAGAGTAAAGCCACATTTACTATTTAAATTTGCTTCCCTCGTTTGTTCCGAACCCAGCTAATCCATTGACAAGGTTTGAATTTCTGTTTAGAGACCCTTTTCCCACACTGGGGGCTTTACGTGTAACTTACAACTTTGCGTTATACAGGGACCCCTGGGTGGCTCCGTTGGTTAAGCATCTGACTCTTGATTTCGACTCAGGTCTTGCTTGATCTCAGCGTCGTGGGGTCGAGTCCCAGGTCTTCGGGCTCCCCACCCAGCGGGGAGTCAGCTTCTCTCCTTCTTCCTCCCCCTCTGCTCCCCCTGCTCGCGTTCTTCCTCTAAAAATAAATAAGTCTTAAAAAAAAAAAAAAAGACTTCACAATGTGTGTTAGTATGAATAAGGAAAATAACACTTTACCTAAATCGCTTGTAAGCTGGGTAAAGAGTGGGGGGGTGCGTCATTATACTGTTACACCTAATTGTTGTCTGTGCTTGAAATACACCATTGTAAAAATTTTGTTGTCAGTCTAACAAAGGGGAAGAAACAAACGTCCTGGGGCCGCTGAATCATCACATCCTCGTGCGTGTGTGACTACAGGGGACATAGCCAACGTTCAAGCCAAGGGCCTCTGTTTCTCGTGCCGTCTTGCCAGTCTGGCTTTTCTTACACGTCTCCAGAAGCCGGGAAAGTGTGTCAGCTCTCCCCCAGTAGGATGTGGAAACAGTGCCCAGCTTTCCAAAGGCATGACTCAGTTTGGCACTTTGGAGATGTCATCTTAAAGACAGCGTGAGAGTGTTCTGTAATACGTAAATTTTGGTTCCAGGCATGATGCTGTGCTGTGGAAAAGCAGTGGCAGTTTTTCCTGACAGAAGCCGACACGCATTAAAGCTTAGTTGTGTAGGAAGGACATCAGACACAATTAGAACGCATCTAAAATACGATGTTTATCGCCCACGGGGGCTGTGTCACAACGCCAGATAACCTTCTCAGCAAGAAGCCTGATCGCACCACTCAGTAGCTTAGCCATGTCAGGTGGCCTTTCTGTATACATCCGGTCTCTGAAATATCAAAATATTTTAAGAAATCTTTGTTCTAATATCCTCAAATCATAAAAACTCCGGTGTCTCAGTGAGCGCGGCCATTTCCTGGCAGGAACCCCCGTCCATTGACCTAGTTTGTGATGATGGAGGTGC